>NW_027644903.1:0-30279 GCF_032717465.1 Coenobita brevimanus | reverse complement strand
AGTGCCTAAAACCAATCAAATTTGTATAGCCAGGCGACCTAGGCCTACCAGTGCTCTGCCGACCTCATTGGGGGTTTAAAACCGAGCGGGCGACCTAGCTCCGGCCTTCTTTCCACTCAGAACTTCACCCGGCTACTACCTGCCTTGCCCTTCCATCTCTCCTGTTAAAATCTGGCCACGTGGTACACCTTTACATACCGTATACGATACATATAAACACAACAGTACGGCATTTTTACTTCTCAATAAATTCATTACTCATATTCTTAGTCTGTAACTATTCATTCATGTAACTGATCTCACACACTGTAATGTAATGGCCTTGTACTATTTTGAAATCATGCAATAACTATGCTTGTTCCAGGTCATTAATCACTGCCCTGTCTATTTCTTCCCAACACACTGGCGTTTACTTATCCTAACCATTTGCCTTGGTGTAGCCCCTAGTAAAATATATATCCCCATAACGAAAAACAAAACAGTGATTTACCCTATATAACACTCCACAACACACACATGGGCGCCTTGAGCTGCAGAAAGAATATCCCATCTCTCTCTCTCTCTCTCTCTCTCTCTCTCTCTCTCATTTTCCTTCACTTTAACCCCAGTAAGTACGATGTATTTACAGTTTTTATCTTCTCTCATCCATTTCTCGTAATTTATCAACTCACTCCCTTATTCTCGTTCTCCTGGCCGGTCATCTATCTTCATTTATGCAGGGGCTAAGGATTTACTGTATATTTCCCCCCAGCCCTTCGCTTGCTCTCACTGGGTTTCGTGGAGTTTGTGATGGTGTGGGTCACTGTATTTCGTTCACATGTGTTTTTCAACTCCTTTCGTGTAATATGGCCTGCCTTCTTTAAGTTTTTCACCTCCCTACATCTCTTTTATTTCCCCAATTTCACGTTTATATATATATATATATATATATATATATATATATATATAGAGAGAGAGAGAGAGAGAGAGAGAGAGAGAGAGAGAGAGAGAGAGAGCCTCTGTGGTAGAGTGTGCGTTTTATACACAGGTGAACCAGAGTTCGCGCCCCACCAGGGTACTAAACTTTGGGAGTGTTCACCCGGTCATTTGCTGCTTTGGCGGACATCAGCGGTGCTGTGGTTGAACCAGAGTCGCATACTATAAAGTATGCTTGCACCCAGTCGGCTTGCAGTGGCTGATAACAATTTGTTCAAAGACTACACACACATCCAAAGCCACTACAATTACGCCACCAGCTCCCTTTTTACCCGACATAAAATTTCTACTAGACAGCCCAAGCCACTTGGTAGAGATACATTGGCTGTATCGTCCCCACTTCCGGTCAGGATAGAGGCCAGTCCTGCAGTGGACACTCAAACGGCTACTGCTGCTAATATATATATATATATATATATATATATATATATATATATATATATATATATATATATATATATATATATATATATATATATATATTTTTGCTATTCTTCAACCTCATGAATATGATGTAGTCTCTTTGGTTAAATATAATAAGCTGAAACTGACAGGAATGAAATATAAAGGTGCCATTTTATACAAGAGCTTTATTGGTATTACATCTAACCCCCCCCCGCGCTCTCTCTCTCTCTCACACACACACACACACACACACACACACACACACACACACACTCACAGAAAATCGTCTGAACTGAGTAAAAGCGTCTGAAGGGAGCAGGAACAAAATAAACAGACGCCATCGTAGAACTGAATATTGTTCTCTGTTACATTACCTTTAAATTCAATGTAAATTAGAATGTGCAACATCTTTTGTTTTCTCCCTCACCCTAAATTTCTCACAAAAATATATATTCATTAATTAACGATATATTTTTTTTTTTTTTCCAAGATTTATATTTTCATTTAACACCCTCGTCTCATGTCAGGAGGGGTTAAAGAACGCCAGATGTAAAACTGAACACTGATATTATTTCCCCGTCAGAATTGCAAGATTTTGGTCACATACAATGATTCAGGTTTATGGGCGGCATATTTACCCAGCGTGATTGGAAATATTAAGTGAATGCAAAGCCTAATAATGTCCGAGGTATTTAACAAGTTTTATTTAATGCTCTGACTGATTGTGGTGTGGATATTCTTAGGTCTTGAGCATTTTTTATTTTTTTAATGGTTTGCATATTAGTAGACTATTATTAGGGTTAAAAAACAACTGAAGGCTGGAACTCTGCAAGAAATGTTGGTTTCTAAAAAAAAAAAAAAAAAGCGTGAATGAAAATAAATACAAAATCCGTTCCTTTCAGAGATGCCGGGATATCGTAAAATATGATGTTGATCAATATCTATCTTTCGCTTCTCTTGGAGATAATAAGATTTAGTATGAAAGGTCTCTGCAGAAGTAATTCAATATCGATACGACCAACAAATATTGAAGAGTTTTTAGATATATTACTAAATGGGATTATTCTAGTGCATGTCTGGCTTGTAGACATTCATCAATAGGGAGACAGGCTAGCTATGAGGAAACACCAACTTGTACAGGGAAAGTAAGATAATCTTAGCCAAAAACATCTTTTTTCTTTAAAATTTTTCACTCTGCTAGTAATGCTTTTCTTTGCGAGCTGCTGTGCTATTTGAGGAGGCAGATATATATATATATATATATATATATATATATATATATATATATATATATATATATATATATATATATTCCTAAAAATAGTCTGTTAATATACAAGCCATTAATAAAAATGTTCAAGGCCTAAGAATATTCACACCAAAATTATTCAGAGCATTAAAAACAACTGGTCCTGCGGAGGGTTGATTGGGCCTTCCGGCCGATATACTTAATGTAGGTATGTAAAATACAATTAATCCTATAATATTATACACCAGAACACTCCCTGGATCATGTTGATTCAGAATATGTATCATATGTGAGGGTAGCCCCTAAAGAGGGTATCACACGTTTCCTCTATATCAGGAATGGCCGAGGAAGATTTAAGTGCAGACAAAACTTAGACATGACCACACATGTTCCTCGTATCCTCCGGCAAAGGACATGCTTCTCACCCCGTTGCCAGAGCCCTGTCTGGCAGCTGCTTGGGAAGTGATTGCTGTCGCTGACTCGGTAGAGAATAAGGAGAAGCAACTTTGTTTGATGAAGCCATTGTAGTCTACTGATTAACCAGTACGTTGTTGTTGTTGTTGTGATGTTTTCAGGTAGCGACCTCCTGTCAGCCAATACACTTCAGCTTTTCAGGGTTTGAACTGTGACAGACATAATAAAAAGAGGAATTTAAATACTAAAGACTGAATGCCTTCATAATTTTGTGATTTATGAGTCTCACGTCATACCAATGAGAAAAGATAAGTAAATTAAGTATGTATAAATCTATCCTTCATTCAAAGGTGGGCGTGTCAAAAATTAACCCATGCTAATATACTTTCTGAAAAGTGTATTATATTACAACTGTTACATAGCCTATATGTAACATCATCCTTTGTGTAATTCTAACGTACAGTATGCTGCATGTTTGATCACGAGCGTGTTCTACCTCACTCCCCCTTCTACCCTTATAGTAAAGTCGTTCTTTCTGTTGTTCAGAGCAGGATTGTCAACTCTTTATACCCTATGGCTTCATTTGCGCGTCCTTCTTACAAGTTGTATCAAGCTCTGCCGGCCCCTATATAATGAGCTCAGTCTCTACATTAATTGCCACTTAGATCTACTCATTTTGCTCACATCTCTGTCCTCCCCTGTGCAATTGTTATTATTGTGAGTGCTCAGGAAGTCTCCAACCATCTAGCTGCTGTGTAATTTGAGTGGTATAAGTGTTATTACATTTTGTTCCTGTACTACCCCGTATAGCATAAGGTGTTAATTCGTAGGCCTAGTGAGGTTTTTGTGATTCATGTGTTTTAGGTTTCAGCAAGTAGTAATATTTTTTGTATCTGTAATAATATATCATTGCATTCACTGAGCATTATCCGGTTTTCTCATTTTATCAGGGCTGACTTAGATAAATTTACTCTTGCTAATTTTCGTGTTAATAGAGGCTAGTGCAGTTAACCATATACTTAACCTGTTTTTTTGTCATTACATTATCCTTATGAGTCCTGAATGTTTAGTTGTTAGTTTGAGCATTAAACTTTAACTTGTAATTTTACCTAACTCTTTTGTTTTGAACCTGGAACTTTGCAGGACAGTAGTGATTTTTAGTATTCTCACTTAAAGTGTACATTATCTTTCTCTCTTCCGTAACATAAATTTGGCGACCTCTTGTATCAGGATATTCAGGATATTATCATAAGGATATTGCTTGATATTTTGTGACTGTGATTTATTCATGATGTCTACTATTACTACGCTTGATGAAGCCAAAGATTTTTTGTCAAATGTGCAAACAGTGTGTGACGTAAGAAAGCAGAACAAAGAATGAACTTAAGCTTGTTGCTCAACAATTGGGAATTGCTGTTCGCTCTCATCATTCTAAAGATCAAATTGTTGGCATGATTAATAAAAGCTTGTTTATTAATAACTCCTCCAAATGAGCAAGCACGCAGATTGAAATAGCTAAGTTACAGCTAGCTCTGCAGGAGAGCTCGTGTTAAGGAAGCTGAGTTTCAGGCACGTGCTAAGGAGGCTGAGTCTCAGGCTAAAGAGGCGAGAGTCTCAGGCTCGTATTCAGGAGGCACAAATTGAACTTGCTAGGATTCAGGCCAGACCATGTGGTATCGCATGAAATGGAGTGGAACTGGATCATCTAGCTCTGATGATTTCTGATGTGGCTGAAAATGTTAAACTTGTCCCTCCTTTTAATGAATCTGATTTAACAAAGTATTTTCCAGTTGTTTGAGAGTGTAGCTACAGGTTTTAATTGGCCCAAAAGTATTGGCCAGTACTCCTTCAAACTGTTCTCACCGGTAAAGCTCAAGTAACTTATGCATCTTTTGCCTCAGGATCAATGTGATAATTATGATGTATAGTTAAGAGCTTGATTCTTAAGGCCTATGAGCTTGTTCCTGGGCCTATAGAGTAAAATTTAGGACAACTTATAAGCAAGATAAACAATCCCCATTTTGAGTATGCAAAAATCAAAGAAGATCTGTTAGAGCAGAGGTTAAATTCTAAGAATGTGGATTCTGATTTTGACAAATTCAAGCAGATGATTTTGCTGGAGGACTTCAAAAGGTGTATTAATAAAGATGTAAGCCTATATCTTGATGAGAGAAGAATAGATAATATGTCTGATGCTGCAGTTTTAGCTAGTGAATATGTTCTCACTCACAAGAGATGTTCTAAAGAAAAAAAGAAAGCTGAGAGTAAGTACGTTGCCTCTACTCAGAGTACAGGTAACAGGGAAAGAGAATAAAGATGATGTTTCTCCAGGAAGTAAATACCAGCTTCACCTCTATAGATTTCAGAAAAGTAAATGATACTTATGGCCGTAACCTTGGTCATACTACGGAGAAATGTTTCAGGAGACAACGTGATGTGAACAAAAAGGAGTCTGCAAATATTCCAAGTCAATTGGTCTAGTGTCCACCCATGAAGGTTTACACAGAGATTCTTTAACCGAGTTAACTAAACCTGCTTTGAGGGGTAAATTAAATTCCTGTGATGGAGCTCCTCTTTTGAGCAGTAACGTGGGTGACACTCTCAAGAGTTCATGTGCTAATTTCCTGTCTGATGGTTTTGTCAGTCCTCTGGACAGTAATGACAGGAAATCAATTAAAATATATCGTGATACAGGTGCTTGCCAATCCCTTATGCTGACCAGTTTCTAGGCTCTAATGTTAATTCCTCTGATGAAATTGTAATCTTACAAGGTGTAGGGAATAGTTACTTCTCTGTCCCTCTGTGGAGAGTGAATTTAGAGTCTGGTTTTGTTAATGGTTCCGTTATGGTTGGGTTGGTTGAGACACTCCCAATGTCAGGTGTAACTTTCTTACTTGGAAATGATATTGGTGGAAGTCCAAGTGTGTCCAGCTCCTCGGATTCTCTGGTGACCCAGTGGCTGCGGCCCAGGATTATGATATACACGATGATGGGTTCTCTGCATGCTTTGTCACTAGGGCTAAGTCTAAAGTTACTGGTGACCCAGAGGATAATGATGATGATGATGTTATCCTGGCTGACACTTTTCTTTGCTAATTTGGACCACTCACCAGATGAGGAAGTACCCCGTAGTGTTGATAATTTGTCTCGTCAAGATTTGGTTGAGTTGCAGGTTGCTGACCCTGAGTTGAAAGGTCTAGCTAACTCTCTACTTCTGGCGAGGAAAAGTCAACTGGTGCTTCCACACTTCCATTTATTATATAAAGTCAGGAGTACTTATGAGGAAGTGGAGACTAACAGCATCAGCCGACTTGTGAATGGGAGGTTAGCATCAAGTTGTCATCCCTCGTGTTTGTAGGCAGGATATCATTAGAGTGGCTCATGATTCCAGTTTGGCAGGACACCTTGGAGTGAGGAAGACTGTGGCACGCATTTTGAAACACTTCTATTGGCCAGGAATCTTCAGGGATGTTTCCTGGTATTGTAAGTCTTGTCACACCTGTCGAAGTTGTGGGGAAGTGTAATCAGACTGAAAAGGTTGCATCTCTAGTTCCCATTCCTCCTTTTGAGGCGCCATTCACCCGTGTGTTGAGGTGGATATTGTGGGCCCTCTTCCTATGACTTCTTCAGGATTTTCTCATGTGTTGACCACTGGTTGATATGGCTACTCGTTATCTCTGAAACCCATTCCACTTAGAAATATCTCAGCCAAAGAACGTGGTTAAGGAAATGCTAGGGTTGCTTCACAAAATTTGAGTCTACCCAAGGAGGTACAGTCAGGCTTGGGGGAAGTAATTTCATGTCAAATGTTTTCACGGCAGTCTCTGAAAGAGTTGGGCATCTCCCAGATCACGTCTTCAGCTTACCATCCCCAGACCCAAGGAGCGTTGGAGAGATATCATCAAGCCGCCAAATCGATGCTCAAGAAATACTTTTTGGAACATCAGAAAGACTGGGATAAAGGTCTTCCATTCGTTGTATTTGCCGCAAGAGAATCCTCAAATGAATCACTGGGCTTCTCACCCTTTGAACTACTGCTTGGCCATGAAGTAAGAGGACCCCTTAAGCTACTCAAGGAATGCTGGCTGTCAGAGGAAGATGACGTCAACCTGCTGGAGTATGTGATGAAGTTCAAAGAACGGCTGTCCACTGCATTACAGCTGGCGAGAGAGAATTTAGGAGCTGCTCAGGAGAAGATGAAGACTTGGTATGATAAGAAGTCCAGGTTACGCCACTTTCAGCCAGGAGATCAGGTTTTGATTCTGCTACCAGGTGCATCTGAGCAACCTCTTTAAACTGGGTTTACTGGTCCTTATTTCGTGGAGAAGACATGGCGTTGATGTCAACTATTGTGTCGCCACACCAGGTCATAGAGAGAACAAGCAACTTTGTCACATCAACATGCTAGGATGCATCACAGGCAGGACGATAATAACCCAGTCTGCACTGTAGCTGTTCCACGAAAGTCACCAAGGTAAGTTCTCCCATGCAGCATGAGCCTGAGTGATAGTTTGGGGAAAGAATCCTGATATCATGAATGATCTCCAGACTAAGCTTTCTCATCTAGCTCCCGAGGAAAGAGCTGGAGTTTTCGGCATTACCGCAGGAGTACCCGCAAGAGTTCCATGCCACTCCAGGAAGAACCACTGTGTTGATGCATGATGTCGATGTTGGAGACGCAAAGCCAATTAAACTGCCTCCTTACCGTGTGAACCCAGTGAAAGTTATCTCATCCAGAAGGAGCTTGGCTACCTGTTGGACCACAAGATGATTGAGCCCTGTCAGAGCGAGTAAAGTTCTCCTGTCACTCTAGTCCATAAGCCAGGTGGGTCACAGCGGCTTTGCATCGACTACAGACGTGTTAATCAGATAACCAAACCAGACATTTACCCTCTCCCTTGCGTGGAAAATTGCATAGACAAGATCGAGAGGGCTAGGTACATAAATGAAAGTTTGATTTGTTAAAGGGATACTGGCAAGTACCTATGACTGAACGTGCTAGGGAGATGTCATGTTTTGTAACACTAGGAAAGACTTTTGCATGTTCTGTAATGCCATATATGGTATGAAGAGCCGCACCAGCCACATTTCAGAAGCTCATGAATGTTGTAACAGAGGGTTTGGCAGGGTGTATTTGTTTTTATATTGATGATGTATTAAATCTTCAGTGACAACTGGAAAAGAATCACCTATGCCATGTCAGTAAGACCCCAGGCCGTTTGGTTAAAGCTAATCTTGTAGCTAATTTATCAAAGTGTGAGTTTGGTCAAGCTAAAGTTCAGTACCTTGGGTACGTAATTGGTGATGAACATGTTGCACCACCAGGAGCTAAGGTTCAGGTTATAAGTGATCTTCCCAGACCTAAAAGTAGGAAAGAGCTACAAAGATTTTTGAGAATGAGTGGGTTATTACCAGAGATTTGTTCTCAACTTTCAGATTCTTGCCAATATCTTACTTACAGACCTACTGAAAAGGGGAATTAAATTTGTCTGGACCAATAACTGTGGAGATCCTCACCAGCCATTTAAAGCCATATCCTATTAGAATAATATTGCACTGCTACTCCAAATTTTGCTAAGCCTTTTAAGATGGCTGTTGACGCAAGTGATAGAGGAATGGGGGCTGTTTTGCTGCAAAGAGGATGATCGGGAGCATTGAACACCCTGTATCTTATTACAGTAAGAAGTTCACTCCACACTCAAAAGAACTTCTCAACTATTGAGAAAGAGCTTTTGGCCTTGATTTTGGGTTTACAGCATTTTTCATTTTATTTGTGTTCTGGTTTTGACCCCATAGTCATTTTTACCGATCATAACCCACTGAAATTCCTTAGTAAAGTTTAAAGATAAAAATCAAGAGGTTGACAGAGATGGAGTCCCTTCTTCCAGGAGTATTCATTAGACATACAACATGTCAAGGGGAAAGAAAATGTTATTGCAGATTGCTTATCTAGACTTTAGACAGATTGTTTTAGAGTAATAAGAAGGCTATTTTGTAAATTTCTTTTCTATTTAATGGGAGATATTTTGCAAACTCTTTTCTTTTTACATCATCCATACAATATTCCTACTTCACATTATGTTATATATTTGATCACGAACGTGTTCTCTACCTCACTCTCCACCTTCTAACATTATAGTAGAGTAAGTCGTTCTTTCTGTTGTTTAGAGCCGAGTGTGTCTTTGTCCCCTATGGCAAACTATTTTGCGCGTCCTTCTTACAAGTTGTATCAAGCTCTATAAGCCCCTATATAATGAGCTCGGATCTCTACATTAATTTCCACTTAGATCTACTCATTTTGCTCACATCTCTGTCCTCCCCTATACAGTTGTTGTTATTGTGAGTGCTCAGGAAGTCTCCAACCATCTAGCTGCTGTGTAATTTGAGTATGGTGTTGTTACATTTTGTTCTTGTACTGTACTTGCCAGGTGTTAATTCGTAGGCCTAGTGAGGTTTTTGTGATTCATGTGTTTTAGGTGTCAGCCAGTATTAATAATATTTTGTGTCTGTAATAATATATCTTGCATTCTCTGAGCATTATCCGGTTTTCTCATTTTGTCAGACTGACTTAGATAAATTTACTCTTGCTAATTTTCGTGTTAATAGAGGCTGTTGCAGTTAACCATATATTTAACCATGTTTTTTTGCCATTACATTATATACATGAGTCCTGAATGTTTAGTTGTTAGAACGAGCATTAAACTGTAACTTGTAATTTTACCTAACTCTTTTGTTTTGAACCTGGAACTTTGCGGGACAGTAGTGATTTTTAGTATTCTCACTTAAAAATTATTACATTATCTTTCTCTCATTCCGTAACACTGCTCATATAAAAGAAAACAATATGTTATGTAAGATTTACCTGTGAGCCCCGCAAAGGATGGTAATAAATTATGGGTTGACAAACCTGATTACCACATACTTATATCAATGCAGGAGGTAATGCTACGGAGGTAAACACGTCAAAACTGCAGACAAATTGATGCGGTAGACTATGCCCAATACCATCAATGAAGGGTAGCTACCATGTAGGCGAGGTCGTCATTATTGAATATCAGGTTTCTTCATTAAAACTTTGGAATACAAAATCTACAGCATTGAGGAAATGCTGTCTGCAAATACCAAAATCATTTACAAATTTACACTGATAGTACCTGGATACATTTTACATGAAAATTAAAAGCCTCGTTTAATGCATTCCATACCCACACATATACATACACCTATACACCCCTCTCAGCTTCTAAGTCTGGTAGGTAGTTAAGGGTTTCTAGATTGGTGGATAAAGGTGACCAGAGACAACTGAGGTCTGAACAACAGGTCATAACAGCCCAACACGTCACCTAGGTCAGTTCCATTCTGGATTAGGTCACATAGGCAGTCTAACTCCAGAGTTCCATCTCACATACCTGCCCTCTGCGTGAGAAGGATCTCCTCAGTGCTCTCAGACTGAAGCTGGAGAGTCAGTGAAGGTAAATCCAACGGACCCTTCCTGCATGCCTATTACAGGGCTCACAAAGTTTAGTTTGAAACAGACAAGATGACAAAGGCTTCAAAAATACTGTACCCCGACTCATACTGAGCTGATTTTGGTTCAGCAAGTGATTTACATTATTAGATTGGACTATACATATATAGTTAGTGTATAGTTTTTTGTTTTTATTAAGTATTCTCTATGGAACTTCCATGGCAATTTCTCTGTGCTGCATGGTGGGTTTCTGTCAATTCCCTTTTCTTTTTCTTTTTTCCTTTTTTTTTTTTTTACAGTAGTCTGTTGGAGTGTTTGGTGGTTCACCTTTTTTTTTTTTTTTTTTTTTGCTTTCATTTCATCTTCATAGTCATGGTCTTCTGTAAGGAACAGCCTTAGAGAAAAGACCAAATGGTTTATTGTTTGCTTTCCTTTGTGTTCCCTTGTACTCTCTCTCTCACTCTCTCTCTCTCTCTCTCTCTCTCAGATTACCAGTACTGTTATTTATAACCCTCTCACAGGCGGAATAACTCTTGGTATTCTCTTCCAGGTAACATTAGTACTATTATTTCCTTTCTACTCATCTGATGGTAAGTCATTGGAAACTGGGGCAGTTATAATGAACAAAATATAAATTTGCTACATTCTTTAAAAAAATGAGAAAGTAACTGTGTACGAGAAACGAAGTTAGTGAAACTTGTTATAGAGCGTGGTTTCGGAAGCAAAGACGGAAGTTTGTTATGGAGATGAGCTGTGACTTAATTCTAATCTTTTGTAGAAATATATGTGCATAGAAAGAAAATACATTGACAACATAGTCAACTTTTGATTTGCTGCATTTCCTCTCCTGTAAACAAAAGACATCATACTTCTTTATTACTCTAAACGTACTTTATCTTGCAGTTCAGTTCAGGAAAATTCTCTTGTTCCGAAAGGTACTCGAAAGTTATAGTCACCGCAACACTGCAAAAGTGTTTTTCAGCCTTAAAAAATACATAAAAAGTAAATAAATGATAAATTTAAGTATGTATGACCTTCTGAGATAGCAAAAATGAATAACTGAAGTCGTCATTGTGTGGAAAAGATTAAGATATCAGTATATAATTATTTTTCATCTACTGTAAGTGGCTAAAATAGAATTAGTAATTGTTTTACATCCAAGGTAGCTGAAGTAAATCAGTAATTATTTTACATCCAGGTGGCTAAAGTAAATCGAGTACTTGTTTTACATCCAGGTGGCTAAAGTAAATCAATACTTGTTTTATATCCAGGTAGCTAAAGTAAATCAATACTTGTGGCCTGTCCAGGTGGTTGCATTAAATTAGTACTTGTTCTACATCCAGGTGGCTACAGTAAAAATCAGTACTTGTTTTACATCCAGGTGGCTACAGTAAATCAGTAATTGTTTTACATCCAGGCGGCCTAAATATACCAGTAACTGTTTTACATCCGGGTCCCTAAGTACACTAGAGTATAAACAAAAACAAGAGGACAACAAACGAACCCGCCAGTCCAATCAATCCGAAAATCAAACTTAGGTTC
Source organism: Coenobita brevimanus (assembly GCF_032717465.1). Classification (NCBI taxonomy): domain Eukaryota; kingdom Metazoa; phylum Arthropoda; class Malacostraca; order Decapoda; family Coenobitidae; genus Coenobita; species Coenobita brevimanus. The sequence goes on along the minus strand of NW_027644903.1, from coordinate 18,226 downwards.
TTCTAGTAGAGCTTCATATGCTGGTGTACACTACCCACTTTCCTTTTTTTTTTTTTTCTTTTTTTATGCGAAGAAGGAGAAACCAAAGGCCACGAGCCAACAGTAACTGTTCCTTCCGTGAGAAAAACAAAACACAAAGAGAGAGAGCCAAATTCAAGATCCAATCATTTTGAGATGCCTGGACACACTGCGTTTGAAAGACTGGAGATCATAGGAAGTTGGAAATACAGACAGAGGTAGACAGTTCCAGAGATGACCTGTTGCATAAATGAAGGACTGGGAGTAACTGCGGTTAACTCTTACATTAGAGAGCTGGACAGAAAAAGGACGAGAGTTTGCTGCTAGACGGGTGCTACGCGCCTGTCGTAAAGGTGGAGGAATGCAAGCAGACAGTTCAGAGGAGCAGTGACAATTGAAGTAGCGATTGAAAAGAGATAAAAAGATGCAACATTTCGGCAAAGAGACAGAAGTTGAAGGGAGCCAGTAAGAGGAGGGGAGATAATGAGGGCAAAAGCCTTTGATTTCCACCCTATTGAGAAGAGCTGTATGTAGGGAACAACATTCATTAATTCAGCCTTTGATTTCCTCTCCTATAAAGAGGACCGGGCCCTTCTTTGGCCCTGTCGGTGGTGTTTGGCTTGTTAATGTTGCTGAGAGTAGCCTAGTTGATGTGGGTGAATCAGGGTGATGATGTAGTTGAGGACTACAACGTCTTCTGCGTTTATTCTTTGGAGGTGGTGACGAAGGCAGTTTCCCTCTCTTACCGAGGTGAATAGCAGCTTGATGTTGACACGTAGTAGTGAGTCAGCCACGCCTGAGAAGTTGTTGTCAAAGTACTGTGAATGCTTCTCGAGGATGTCGTCGATGGTTAGTGTCGAGATAAGCACGATTTCCGGCGATCAGAGGTGGCGGGATGGCGAGAGTTCGTTTTCTGATGTCAGGAGGCTCAAGCAGAGGGTAAGATGGTGGTTCAGGAGGGGTGTCAGCGTCTTTTGAGGCAGGAAGTGGAGGTTGTTGGGTTGTCTTTCTCTTCTTTTTCTTTGATCATGTTGGTGGAGGGATCAGATGTTGTTAGCGTGGGGGAAGAGACCGGACACACCTCCATGTCTTCGTCTGGTGAAGGTGTGGGGGCAGGCCCAGTGATGGAGAAGGGGTAGGTGTAGGGTACTCTTGGATGTTTGTTTGAATTGATTGTGTGGCATCTTGAAGGTCGGTGGTAGACTTGGCGGTGTTGTAGTCCAGCCTGGGCTTGGGACGGTCTCGTGATGGGCTGATGTAAGGACAGTCGTCACCGTGGCACAGAAGAGGCGGACAAGAGAGAATGCCACAACAAATATGTTATGCGACTGAGGTAAAGGTGCTTGCTTTTTACACAAGAGAGAGAGAGAGAGAGAGAGAGAGAGAGAGAGAGAGAGAGAGAGAGAGAGAAATCAGTTATTTTGATTTTTGATATAGGAAACGTGGATAGAGATACGTGGAAAGAAAGAGATTTAAGTATATTTTTACTTGATTGCTATTATTATTATTATTATTTTTTTTTTTGTTGGGGAGGGCCTGGTTTCCCGATTCCCAGGCTATTCAAACTATATGGCCTCCACTGATGTATTCCGAGTGGCTTGAATAAAAGCCAACAGAAATACTCTCTATCTCCCTCCCTCCCTCCCTCATTTTACGCACTTCAAAATGTTTCGTCTTAATTTCATTTCCACCTTAAAAATCTAACAAACAAATATTTTTAAAGCTAAGTGAACCTTGATACAGGTATGCTCTTGAAAATTATGTATATACAGTGCTGTACCGAGGGGGGGGCGATGGGACCATGGCACCCTCCCTTTTTCAATAGAGAGAGAGAGAGAGAGAGAGAGAGAGAGAGAGAGAGAGAGAGATAAACAGATAGATAGATAGATAGATAGATAGATTTAGATAGATAGATATATGTAGGTATGTATACTGTATATTTTTGTCATACTGTCCAGTATTCTTGTCTATTCCGCTGAAGTTTTACACCAAAAAATGTGAGCGCTTCAATTTTTAGTAGTATAAGGTTATAGGAGGGACAGAATCATAACTCAGTGGCACAGAGTACTTAAAAATGATTTTAGAATATGCTATATTTATGTCATATACCCATTCCATATGACCTCAAAATGATTCTCAAATTGGTCAAAATGCAAAATTTTCTCGGTGATGGTGGGGGATTATAGTGCCCATCCGAACCCCGGCTGCTGGAAGGGCTCGCTTCGCTAACCAGTCATGGGCCGAACACAGTTAAAAGATATATATATATTATTTGGAACAGAGAAAGATAATGTACACTTTAAGTGAGAATACTAAAAATCACTACTGTCCCGTAAAGTTCCAGATTTCAAAACAAAAGAGTTAGGTAAAATTACAGGTTGGAGTTTAATGCTCAAACTAACAACCAAACATTCAGGACTCATAAGGACAAATGTAATGGCAAAAAACAGGTTAAATATATGGTTAACTGCAATAGCCTCTATTAACACGAAATTAAGCAGGAAGTAAATTTATCTAAGTCAGCCCTGATAAAAATGAAAATACCAGATAATACTCAGTGAATACAAGATATATTATTACAGATACAAAATATTATTAATAAGGGCTGACACCCAAAACACATGAATCACAAAAACCTTACTAGGCCTACAAATTAACACCTTATGCTACACAGTACAAAAAAAAATGCAATAACAGTTATACTCAAATTACACAGCTGCTAGATGGTTGGACACTTCCTGAGCAGTCACAATAATAGCAACTGTACAGGGGAGGACAGAGATGTGAACAAAATGAGGAATTAACGATCTAAGTGGCAATAATGCAGAGACTGAGCTCATTATACAGGGGCCGGCAGAGCTTGATACAGCTTGTAAGAAGGACGCGCAAATGAAGCCATGGGGACAAAGAGTTGACAATCCTGTTCAAGACAACAGAAAGAATGACTTTACTGCAAGGGTAGAACAGGGGAGTGAGGTAGAACACGCTCGTGATCAAGCATGCAGCATACTGTACGTTAGAATTACACAAAGGATGATGAAATCATAGACTATGTAACACCTCCCCACAAAGAAAAAGAAATTTACAAAGGAAATTTCTTATTACTCTAAAACAATTTGTCTAAAGTCTAGATAAGCAATCTGCAATAACATTTTCTTTCCCCTTGGCATGTTGTATGTCTAATGAATACTCCTGAAGAAGTAGACTCCATCTTGTCAATCTCTGGATTTTTATCTTTAAACTTACTAAGGAATTTCAGTGGGTTATGATCAGTATAAATGACTATGCGGTCAAAACCAGAACACAAAAATAAAATGGCATTAACAATGCTGTAAACCCAAAATCAAGGCCAAAAGCTCTTTCTCAATAGTTGAGAATAGTTGAGTAGTTCTTTTGAGGTGGAGGTGAACTTCTTACTGTAATAAGATACGGGATGTTCAATACCCTGATCATCCTCTTGCAGCAAAACAGCCCCAGCTCCTGTATCACTTGCATCAACAGCCATCTTAAAAGGCTTAGCCAAAATTTGGAGTAGCGAAGCACTGGCTGACTTAATAGGATAACTTTAAGTTTGCTGAAAAAGGATTCCTGATTATCCGGTCCAAACAAATTTAACTCCCCCTTTTTCAGTAGGTCTGTAAGTGGTGATACAAGAATTGAAAAGTTAAGAACAAATCTCTGGTAATAACCTACCATTCCCAAAAATCTTTGTAGCTCTTTCCTACTTTTTTAGGTCTGGGAAGATCACTTATAACCTGAACCTTAGCTCCTGGTGGTGCAACATGTCCATCACCAATTACGTACCCAAGGTACTGAACTTTAGCTTGACCAAACTCACGCTTTGATAAATTAGCTACAAAGATTGGCTTGAACCAAACACTCAAGAAATTTACTGACATGGCATAGGTGATCTTTCCAGTTGTCACTGAAGATTAATACATCATCAATATAAACAACACACCCTGCCAAAGCCCTCTGTTACAACATTCATGAGCTTCTGAAATGTGGCTGGTGCATTCTTCATACCATATGGCATTACAGAACATGCAAAAGTCTTTCCTAATTGTTACAAAGCATGAGATCTCCCTAGCACGTTCAGTCATAGGTGTTGCCAGTATCCCTTTAACAAATCAAACTTACTTATGTACCTAGCCTTTCCGATCTTGTCCTATGCAATCTTCCACGCGAGGGAGAGGGTAAGTGTCTGTTTTGATCATCTGATTAACACGTCTGTAGTCGATGCAAAGCCGCTGTGACCCACCTGGCTTAGGGACTAGAGTGACAAGAGAACTCCACTCGCTCTGACGGGGCTCAATCATCTTGTGGTCCAACAGGTAGCCAAGCTCCTTCTGGATGAGAGGAACTTTCACTGGGTTCACAAGGTAAGGAGGTAGTTTAATTGGCTTTGCGTCTCCAACATCGACATCATGCATCAACTTACAGTGGTTCTTCCTGGAGTAGCACGGAACACTTGCGGGTACTCTTGCAGTAAATGCTGAAAACTCCTGCCTTTCCTCGGGAGGTAGATGAGAAAGTTTAGTCTGGAGATCATTCGCGATATCCAGAGTTCTTCCCCAAACTATCACTCCAGGCTCATGCTGCATGCAGAACTTCACTTGCAGACTCGGGTGGAACAGCTACAGTGCAGACTGGGTTATTTTCGTTCCGCCTGTGATATAACTTTAGCATGTTGATGTGACAAAGATGCTTGTTCTTTCTACGATCTGGTGTGGCGATGACACTGAGTTGACATCCTTCTGAGTTTCTTCTCCACGAAATAAGGACCACTAAACTTGGCGTGAAGAGGTTGCCCATGCACTGGTAGCAGAATCAAAACCTGATCTCCTGGCTGAAAGTGGCGGCGTAACCTGGACTTCTTATCATACCAAGTCTTCATCTTCTCCTGAGCAGCTCCTAAATTCTCTCTTGCCAGCTGTAATGCAGTGGACAGCCGTTCTTTGAACTTCATCACATACTCCAGCAGGTTGACGTCATCTTCCTCCGACAGCCAGCATTCCTTAAGCAGCTTAAGGGGTCCTCTTACTTCATGGCCAAACAGTAGTTCAAAAGGTGAAAAGCCCAGTGATTCATTTGGAGATTCTCTTGCGGCAAATACAATGAATGGAGGAACCTTTATCCCAGTCTTTCTGATGTTCCAAACAGTATTTCTTGAGCATCGATTTGAGTGTTTGATGATATCTCTCCAATGCTCCTTGGGTCTGGGGATGGTAAGCTCAGGAACAATGATCACAGGTGATGCCCAACTCTTTCAAGAGACTGCTTGAAAGCCATTTGACATGAAATTACTTCCCCGGTCTGACTGTGCACCTCCTTGGGTAGACCAAACTTTGTGAAGAACCCTAGCATTTCCTTAACCACGTTCTTTACAGAGATATTTCTAAGTCAGAATGGCTTCAGGATAACGAGTAGCCATATCAATCAGGGTCAACACATAAGAAAATCCTGAAGAAGTCTTGGGAAGAGGGCCCGCAATATCCACCAACACACGGGTGAATGGCGCCTCAAAAGGAGGAATGGGAACTAAGAGATTGCAACCTTTTCAGTCTGATTACACTTCCCCACAACTTGACAGGTGTGACAAGACTTACAATACCAGGAAACATCCCTGAAGGCTCTGGCCAGTAGAAGTGTTTCAAAATGCATTGCCACAGTCTTCCTCACACTCCAAGGTGTCCTGCCAAACTGGAATCATGAGCCACTCTAATGATATCCTGCCTACAAACACAGGGGATGACAACTTGATGTACAACCTCCCATTCACAGTCGGCTGATGCTGTTGGGGGTCTCCACTTCCTCATAAGTACTCCTGACTTTATATAATAACAAATAGAAGCACCAGCTGACTCTTCCTCACTGCAAGCAGAGTTAGCTAGACCTTTCAACTCAGGGTCAGCAACCTGCAACTCAACCAAATCTTGACAGAGAGAAATTATCAACACTACGGGGCACTGCCTCATCTGGTGAGTCGTTAAATTAGCAAGAAAAGTGTCAGCTAGGATAACATCATCATCATCATTATCCTCTAAGTCACCAGTAACTTTTAGACTTAGCCCTAGTGACAGCACATACAGAGAACCCATCAGGGACATCACAATCCTGGGACGCAGCCACTGGCTCACTAGACAACTGAGGAGCTGGACACACTTGACTTCCACCAATATCATTTCCAAGTAAGAAAGTTACACCTGACATTGGGAGTGTCTCAACCAACCCAACCATAACGGAACCATTAACAAAACCAGACTCTAAATTCACTCTGCACAGAGAGACAGAAAAGTAATTATTCCCTACACCTTGTAAGATTACAATTTCATCAGAGGAATTAACATTAGAGCCTAGAACACTGGTTAGCATATGGGATTGGCAAGCACCTGCTGTCATTATATTTTAACTGATTTCCTGTCATTACTGTCCAGAGGACTGACAAAACCATCAGACTGGAAATTAGCAAATGAACTCTTGAGAGTGTCACCCATGTTACTGCTCAAAAGAGGAGCTCCATCATGAGAATTTAAGTTACCCCTCAAAGCAGGTTTCAGATTAACTCAGTTAAAGAATTCTGGGAACTCTCAAGGGGTGGACACTAGACCGATTGACTGAATATTTAAAGACTCCTTTTTGTTCACATCTTGCTGTCTCCTGAAACATTTCTCGGTAGTATGACCAAGGTTACTACAATAAGTACATTTACTTTTCTGAAATCTAGAGAGTGAAGCTGTTATTTACTTCCTAAGAAACATCATCTTCATTCTCTTTCCTGTTACCTGTACTCTGAGTAGAGGCAACATTACTTACTCTCAGCTTTCCCATTTTCTTTAGAATATCTCTTGTGAGTGAGACCATATTCATCAGCTAAAACTGCAGCATCAAGACAAATTATCTATTCTTCTCTCATCAAGATATAGGCTTACATCTTTACTAATACACCTTTTTAGAGTCCTCCAGCAAAATGTCTGCTTAAATTTATCAAAATCGGAATCCACATTCTTAGAATTTAACCACTGCTTTAACAGATCTTCTTTGATTTTTTGCTTATAAGTTGTACTAAATTTTACTCTATAGGCTTCAGGAACAAGCTCATAGGCCTTAAGAATCAAACTCTTAACTACATCACCAATTATCAGATTGATCCTAGAGGCAAAAAGATGCATAAGTTGCCCAGGCTTTACCAGTTGAGAACAGTTTGAAGAATTACTGGCCAATTCTTTTTGGGCCAATTAAAACCTGTAGCTACCTTCTCAAACAACTGAAAATACTTTGTTAAAATCAGATTCATTAAAAGGAGGGACAAGGTTTAACATTTTTGGCCACATCAAAATCATCAGAGCTAGATGATGCAGTTCCACCTTGTTTCATGCGATACTCATGGTCTGCCTGAATCCTAGCAAAGTTCAACTTGTGCCTGAAACTCAGCCTCCTGAATACAGAGCCCGAGACTCCGCCTCCTTAGCCTGAGACTCAGCCTCCTTGGCACGAGCCTGAAACTCAGCTTCCTTAACACAGGCCTCCTGCAGAGCTAGCTGTAACTTAAGCTATTTCAATCTGGGTTTGCTCATTTGGAGGAGTTACATTAAACAAGCTTTTATTAATCATGCCAACAATTTGATCTTTAGAATGATGAGAGTGAACTGCAGTTCTGAATTATTGAACAACAAGCTTAAGTTCATTCTTTGTTCTGTTTTCTACATCACACACTGTTTGCACATTTGACAAAAAATCTTTGGCTTCATCAAGTGTAGTAATAGTAGACATCATGAATAAATCACAGTCGCAAAATATCAAGCAATATCCTTATGATAATATCCTGAATATCCTGATAAAGAAAAGGGTCGCCAAATTTATATTACGGAACAGAGAAAGATAATGTATTACACGTTAAGTGAGAATACTAAAAATCACTACTGTCCCGTAAAGTTCCATGTTAAAAACAAAACAGTTATGTAAAATTAAAATTTAAATGTTAATTCACAAAATAAAAACAAAAAATTCATGACTCATAATGTTAATGTGATGGGAAAAAAACAGGTTAAATATATGGTTAACTGCAATAGCCTCTATTAATAACACAGAAATTAGCATGAGTAAATTTATCTAAGTCAGCCCTGATATAATGAAAATACCCAAGATAATACTCAGTGAATGCAAGATATATTATTACAGATAAAAAATATTATTAATAAGGTCTGACACCCAAAACACATGAATCACAAAAACCTTACTAGGCCCTAAGAATTAACACCTTATGCTACACAGTACAAGAAAAAATGCAGTAACAGTTATACTCAAATTACACAGCTGCTAGATGGTTGTGAGACTTCCTGAGCACTCACAATAATAACAACTGTACAGGGGAGGACAGAGATGTGAACAAAATGAGGAGTAGATCTAAGTGGTAATAATGCATTGACTGAGCTCATTATATAGGGGCCAAAGCAGAGCTTGATACAATTTGTAAGAAGGATGCGCAAATGAAGCCATGGGGACAAAGATTTGACAATCCTGCTCTGAACAACAGAAAGAACGACACACTTTACTATAAGGGTAGAACGGGGGAGTGAGGTGAGAGACACGCTCGTGATCAAACAATACGGCATACTGCACGACAGAATTACACAAAGGATGATGAAATCATAGGCTATGTAACAATATATATATATATATATATATATATATATATATATATATATATATATATATATATATATATATATATATATATATATATATATATATATATATGGCTCAATCTCGGTAGAGAGGTGGCCTGCCGTCCTAACGGACCAAGGTTCAAATCCCGACTGGGGCAGGGAACAGAGCTTTACTAATCTACCCGAAGACCACTTCGAGATGTCGTAAAAATACCCCCGCTAATACCAATACACCAGTCCTGTATGAGACAACCCTAGCATGTGTTCAATATGGACGGTGGATGTTAGCGCCGAAGTGGTGACATGTAGAGATCTATGGTATGTAGGAGGACTGCTGGGCCTTGATAGCAGGCAGTGAAGCCTATGCCCAGAGTCGAACACATAAAAAGTTTATATATATATATATATATATATATATATATATATATATATATATATATATATATATATATATATATATATATATATCATTATTAACTTCGTATGAGTATACATTGCAAGGACCGGCCTGTTCCGGCCGAAGTGGGGGCGATACAGCCTATGTATCTTTACCAAGTGGCTTAGGCTGTCTGGTAGAGATTGTAAGTAGGGTGAGAAGTGCTTGTAAGTGTGACTGTAATGTTGGATTGGCTTTGGATGTGTGTGTAGCCTGTGTGATTGAATTTATTGAATGTATCTACTACCGTACCTGCTGAAAGAAACTCTTCTCTTTCTCACATAGTAGAAGAAGTTATGACCCTTCTGAAAACCACCGCAGTCGGGCCTGGTTGAATCAGGCAGGTCATTTCTGTGCTGAACGAAGCTTAATCCTTAGCTTTACTAAGCTCACCTTCGCTCACGCTCTCATAACTACTGCTACTACTACTACTACTACTATTGAAGTAGATGTGTAGTTTCTTTTTGTGCATTCAGGGAAAACTTGGAAACTGCATACCCAATGCAGCGATATGTATGCCTATTTTAAGGAAACCCTTAGGCCTATTATCCTTTATTTGTGCCTGTTTTTATTTTTTAGAGGGGGCTTACCCCCTGAAAATTATTTGAGGGGCCACACTTCTTAAACATCGCATTACGGATGAGAGTCCATTGTGCAACGTTTACTAAAAATATCAAATCCATATCTGCCCTTCTATCACTGTTTCTGAGAATTTCATTTAGGCGTTGAGACTGATCACCTTCTAAAAATCATTGGAAAATTGTATATAGTGGAAGCCATGCGGAGCAACCGGACGGACACATTCATTCAATTACCCTATTTCTGATCGTTCTTATTATTCAGAGAAAGGAGGGGGCTGACATGAAAGAATCACTGTGGTGGAATGTGCGCTCCAAATATCACAATATGAATGAGAGTACATTTAATATAGCATGTATTAGAATATTAAAGTGATATCTCCTCTCCTTCCCCCTCTGTTATATCTTTTATAAGCTTTGGAGGGGTCTGGCCCCTAAATATAATGCTGTAAATGTTTAAACAATGGAATACATTATCCAAGGAACCAGACGAACTGACCTGAGAAGTTGAGTTGACATCCATGTGCTTAGTTCCCCCTATTTTTGATCGTTTTTATTTGGGGGAGGGAGGGGCTAGCTCCCCAAGCGTCATTTGGTGGGTCATGCTCCCCAAATGTCGCATCACAGATGAGAGTTCATTGCACAAGGCATAATAAGGCATCATAGCATTTCTATGCCTTCCTCTCACGATTTCTGAGAATTTTTAATATCATAGGGGGGCTGGCCCCCCCTTAAAGTAATTGTGATTGCAAAATTGTATATAACGGAAGACCTTCGGAGTAGCCAGTCGAACTCACCTGCAAAGTTTAATTCAAATCTTTCAGATCTTTTCATGGAGAAAGGGAGGTAGCTGACTCCCAAAGAATCATTGGAGGGGTCCACGCTACCCAAATATCGCATTAGGGATGAGAGTCCATTTTACAAGTAGTACTAAGGCATTAAAACTATATCTGCGAGGTGCTGAAAATTATACCATTTTGCTTCTCAGGATGAATGATAATAACAATAATAATAATAATAATAAAATTTCTTCTAACCATCCATCTCTCCTCACCACTCCCTTCCTCGCTACTCTTGCGTCTGTTTACCCTCCCAGACACAAAGTGTGTTAAACGAGTAAACAAAGATATGACCAAGTGAGTGCAAGCCAGGCTCGTTATAATACTGGGTGGGGTCTAACACTACTTTCATGTTGACCATTGATTTATTAGTGCATTATTACCGGGATGTGTTTGGGGACAGAGTGAAGTGACAGTGACACTCCATTATTCAAATCAATAAGCATAACAAAATTGTCATCATTATTATCATCACTTTCAGTTTCATCACTATCTAACCTCTATTTCATCTACTAACAATGAGATGGATAATACTGAGTAATAGGAAGTACCATGTATATAAACAGGAAAATCATCACCATAATGCCAGTGTAGTTATTCCATTCCTGGATAACAGTTTCCTCCACTCCTCTATTATTAAGTGGCTCTTGCATTATCCGAGAGGTATAATTTTTCCGTTGACAGCCAACCTTTATACTGTGCGTATCTATTTAGAGCCATCCTTCCATTTTCTCTCTCTGTACCATTTCTTTTTCTTCCTCATTGATCTTCACATTATATGCGTAATATCACGTTCAGTTGCCATTTGAGTTTTAGTAATCTTCGGGGCCTTGCAAGCCTCCTGCAGCGTTCACACTCATTTACTCAAGCTGCTTTTACCATCCAAATCACATTCATTCTTTCTGCGTCCATGCCACTCTTTCATCATTTGTATTCTTCCTTGCTGTAAATGTTCCACGGATCTCTAAATGTCATAGCATATCCAGTCCGTGTAACACATTATGTTTATCAAGAATCCATATCCAGCCCGCTCACTCTTTACCGTTGATGATGATGATGATGATGATGATGATGATGATTATCTTTATTATTATTATTATTATTATTATTATTACTATTATTATTATTATTATTATTATTATTATTATTATTATTGTTGTTGTTATTATTGTTATTATTATTATTCTTATTATTATTATTGTTGTTGTTGTTGTTGTTGTTGTTAAGCACAGGCTCTTTAGATTCTCGTATAATTTAAGAATCACATAAAATGATATGCTTGTCAGGATCACTCGGTTCAGGTCGTGTAAACTTAATTATTTGTGGGAATAACTGAACAACTGTAGTTTCATTTGTTTCCATAATAGTATAATCTATTGGATTTATTATGAAGGTAAGCAAATATTAATACATAAGCATGGACATGTCTTTAGTTTCCCCATACTCTTCCCGCTACGGTTAAATGAAACGTGATAATATCTGATGATAATCGATGTAGTTTCGGATCAGATACGACTAACAAAAACAACAAAGAAGTTGCATAGCTAATCCACATATAGGAACTGAGGTTTATGGCAGAAAACATTGTCCTGGATTGATGGGAGTTAAAATTTGACCTTATCTCTACGAGCTTTAGTCCCTACACTATACATGAATTAGGAAGAGCTCCAATGCAACTCATCTAACCCCTTCAATCCAATTACTAATTCCTTTATTCTATTTTTGTCATCTCGTGACGATTCTATTAAAACTAAGAAGTATATGGAAGCTAAGTATAAAGTTAAAATTAACCCCTAACCCCTCCAGCTAGAAAGTACAGTATCTCCTTAGCTGAGTAGAAGTCTGAAGAGCAGTAAAGATAATCCACTACAACCCTGTGCAAAGAGTTAACCTTTCCGTGTGATATTAAAGCTTATTATTTTCACTTAAGAAGTGTTGGTGTTATATAATTTTATTTTTGCTTTCTTCAGAGAGGTTTATGCAATTTAGGGTACATGTTACTACAGCTTTGCTAATCAGGAATGAAATCGTCTGTCAGTATAGTAGAGGTTAAGAATTACTGTCACACGTATATTCTCTCTTGATGGATGAAATCAGCAAATTATCACTGTTACTTAGATATCCTGCAATCAGAGAGTAAGCTCTTCAAAATGTATTAATTTTTATTTATTTATTTTTTTCTTGAGGCCACATTACATAACATCACATTCAAAACTGTAACCATTTCAGCTCAATGACGTCTGCTTGGTTTTCTTCTGGCTTCCAAAAAGGAGGGGAGTCCTTGAGGAGGTAACGAGTGGGGGGAGGGAGGTTATAGTAGTAGCTGTAGCTCTGGGTTCACCTGAAACGTGAACCCAGTGGACTACAGACTGAAGTTGTCTTCCTCCTGCGGCTCATCCTCCTCCTTTCGAGGGATAGGGGAAGACAGACGAGGGACGTATATATAACCAGGGATCTCCATTCACCCAGTTACATTGATGTCCCCGCGAGTAAGAGGGGGATACTGAAGGATAGATCTACTCTCTGTAATTCGGAAAGTTTCTGTAAAGGGTGTTGTTGAGCAACGGTGGAAAGAGTAAAACATCATATCAGAGAAAAAGGAATTACAAAAGGGCAACGATTATAAGTTACCTGTCATCAACACTAACACTCACAGCTAAACATAATCGACTGGCGGTAGCTGGAATAGAAGCCAGAGTTGTTCCAATCGAGAAAGGGTTAATACGTCGGCATAAAAAATCCTGTCTCTTGTCCTGCCTTTTTTCTCCATGAACTTTGAAAATTAGTCTTGTAATCCATCGCCTAGGACACTGATGGGAATGATCTGCGGCCCCAAAACGTAATCATTGTCGCCTGCGTCTCATTCGTGCACCACAATTACTTCGAAACCCATGGAGAGAAAAAATGGAGGTGCGACAGGACTTTTGATGTCGACTTTACAGAAGATACATGTGTCATTTTTGGTGTCATATGAAAAAACGCAGTAAAAATATAATTATCACGAGAGCTCATTCTTGTACTAAATCACCCTAGTTCGCAAGCTGTATATTACCAGACGCTCGTTATCGAGACGGAGTGGCAGGCCGTAACTTATAAAGCCCATTTGGATATTTTAACAAGGGATCATTAGCTGCTAACGTGAATTCCTTTCAGTGCAGAACAATTGACCCTAACTATACACTGGACAAAACATAAACGAATACATAAATAAAAAATGAAAAAAAGTATCCAAAAGTTGCCTACGAAGGATTTCCAAATGAGCACTTTGACTTGCAAATTAGTGAGGAGAAAATGGAATAGGTTAGGGATGCATTTTACTTGATATTATTGCACAAACCCAATTCACATGCACTGAGGCAAAAAGGTTTCGAGAAAAAGGTTTGACATTATTGATAGGGACGCAGTACAAAAATACATGGCAGCAGAGCTATGACTGATTGCGTTTGAAGGAAGATGAAAAATGCTACTGCTACTGCTACATCTGCTACTGCTGCTGCTACTACTACTACTACTACTGCTAGCACTACTACTATTTCAAGTTCCTACCGTCCTCTGTGTGTTGCAAGACGGCAGAAGGTAATTCATGACTAAATATCTCATATTTTTGTCCATCGTATAAAGAGATTTCTCCACATAAGACAGATAAATTCCGCACCTTCATTACCCTATATTGCATTGTAATTTGATGCCAGTGTAAAGGTTTGTGTGTGTGTGTGTGTGTGTGTGTGTGTGTGTGTGTGTGTGTGTGTGTGTTCCTACTTGATCGACTTCTCCTCTAGCCAATGGTCATGTGCAGGAGCAGCCCATTAGGAACTTGCAACCGGAAAGAAACGATAACTCTTCCCTAAACAAAGGTTCCAGGGGGCAATGACTTCTAATTAACTGCCTTTATATGTGACAAATTTCTTCCGTAAGCTCATTTGATGTAAAGGGAGAGGGAGCAAATGAGTAAGAGTGCAAGTATTAGGGTTGCGAGGTGTAGGGGTGTAAGGTGTGGGTGGCAAAGGTGTGGGTGTATCAGTGTGAGTATGAGGGATGTGGTTGTATGTGAGTGATTGGGAGGTGCGTTGGTGTGAGAGTGTTTACATAGGGTTTGGGAGTCCGGATTATATATGTGTATTGAGGGATGTGGGTGTAGCATGTAGGTAAATGCGGTAGTATAGAATGAACTGTGAGACAAGGGAACAGGTTGAGTGCAGGAGAGAGAGAGAGAGAGAGAGAGAGAGAGAGAGAGAGAGAGAGAGAGAGAGAGAGAAAGGAAGCCCAAACACTGCAGACATAAAATCATAACAAACAAGCGGGGACTAAAACTAAACCAAACAAAATGGTAAAATACCATAAACCAAAACAGACCCCAGAAACCTAGAACCCTTTAGCGTTGAATCAGTGGTTCCTGGTGCAGGTAGAAGGGAGGGCAAGGGTTTAACATAGCCGGCTTTCGAATGGGATAACCGACAGTTAAGGTTTTTAAGGCGAGGACAGATGTTGTCATTAACTATCTTTCTATCTGTCTATTACCAGACCTGCCCAATCCCGCAAGAGGTGGCCACAAACAAATCGCCTTCATGTCCGCTCTGTCCCCCGCCCTTTCACTGCCCTGTTCCCAGCTCACACCCCTCTCTCTCATATACCTCTCCATCCCTCCAGCATCTCATCCATGGCCTCTCCTTCCCCCTCCCCCTCCACCTCACTCACATACACTCTCTTCGTCAGTTTCTCACTCTCCATTTTCTCCACATGGCCAAACCACCTTAATGTGTGTTTCCCCTAACGCTTCCTATCACATCCACATCCACACCACAACACTCCTTTGCTTCCTCATTTGTCAGTCTGTCTCTCCATTTGACTCCACATGCTCCTCGCAAATAACTCACTTCCACTGCTCGCACTCTTGACTTCTGTCCCTCCTTAAGGTCCAAGCTTCACTTCCATACGCAAAAGTTGGTATCACATTACTGTCATGTAGTAGCTTTTCCACTTCCATGTTCACTTCCTTGTTTAGTATCACTGCTTTCAAAGAACCAGCTACCATTCTTCACTGTTGTACCTTTTCAAGCACTTCTTACTCAGGAAACTTCAATCCTTACTAATCATGCTACCCAAGTACTTAAACGCATTCACATTTTCCACTTCCTCCCCATCCAATCTCACTGTACATTCACTGACTTCCACTTCTCTCGAAGACCATCCCTTTACTCTTCCCTACATTCTCCTTTAGATTCCGTTTTCTTACACACTCTCCCAAACTCAACCACCAAGCCTTGCAGCTCCTCTTCGTCTTTACTTAGCAACACAGTATCATCTGCAAACAACAGTACAGGGAGTTTCCAAACAATCCCTATCAGTAATGTCAAACCTATTTCTGGAAACCCCTTTTGCCTCAGTGCATGTGGGTTGGGTTTGTGGCATAGTATCAAGTACAATGCATCCCCTAACCCTAAAAACATAGCTATTCCATTTTCTCGTCACTAATTTGGAAGTGAAAGTCATTAACACACACAAAATAAATCCACATGAGACTAATATTTTCACCGGACAGCTTCCCCCACTGTCTTTGTCCCCAGTTTTAGATGTCTTAACTTCGCTGTACTCTGTTGTTTTACTGAAGGGTATTTAAGGCCCATGTGATGTATTCCACTTCACTGTCTATTGTTTTGCTGAGAGATGTTAGAAGTTCATGATGCATTGTTGATGTATTTTATCGAAGTATATTCTAATGTTTTGTCTCTGGTATTTCTCGTGTTTTAAAAGACTGCATCAGAGATACATAACTTTACTCCCTTATATTCATTTACTGATAAGTTAGTCAATATTCATGCCTTACTCTCGGTCTCCATGTTCTTTTACTGGAAGCTTTTAGATGTTCATGTCTTAACTTACACATTTTTGTTATATTCCTGAACGGTACTAAGGGGTTCATGTTTTAGTTTCTCTGCCTATTATTTTACAGACAGGCATTAGAAGTTCATGTTTTATCTTTGCTTTATTATTTTGCAGATTTTACTTAAAGACAGAGGCTCATATATTGACACCATATCTCAGTTATTTTAGTAAACGAGATCAGTGGTTCGCGATCTATCTTTTCAGTCCCTTATATTGCCTGAAAGATATGAGAAACTTCGTGTTTTAGTTTCCCTAACTCAGTTATTTTTTCTAAGCGACATTAAGGATGTTCATGTTTCAATTATGCTATTTATAATAAATTCATTTAAGGTATTACATCTTTTGGCGCCTGGTGGTTTAATTTGGCGCCTGGTGGTTTAGTGGGCTAATTACAGCGCTCCAATCAGATTGAGCCGGTGAAGAGTTTATATGCAAGGGTTGGTTGGGATTTATTGATGTAAAGCCATTCAGGGATGAGTGAGGCTGGCCACTCTCATCTTAAATGTCAGGACCATCTTGCCTAGCCCCTGGCTACTACACTGCTCTTAGCAGGGCAACGTAGATTTGGATGATGGATGGAAGGAAGTCTTTTCTTCTGATATCTCCTACTATTTTACTGAAAGAAGTTATAGAAGATCATTGTCATAACTTTGATATCTATTTCACTGAGTTATTAGAAATTCATATCATGCCTTCACTTTCTCATAATATTTTACTGAATGATGTTGTGCAGGTCTGCATCTTAACTTCACCATTTCTCATTTTACTGACAAATATTAGAGGACCATGTTTCAAATCCGCTCGCAGTCTCTATTGCCTTACTGCATTGGAATTAGAGGGCCATGTCTTATCATCGTTATCTATTATACTGCTGAAGGACAAGCTGATGTCTAACCCCTCTTACAATCTGGATAACTTTAGTATTCTAGTCCAGTTAACACTAAGCAATTTTATTTATTAAAATTAAACACTTCCTTCTAAATGTCTCTTGTATTACAAGAAAGGGGTAGTAACAGGGATTTTTTTTTTCATCTGTTAACTCCTGTAATATCCCTTAAATCCCCGAAAAACTAATGTATTTATTTTGTCTCTGTATCATGTTTTAGACCACGCTCTTATTTTCCACTGGAACTATGGCAAAAAGATGACGGGCTGGAATACTCCTCCTCAGATCTTTTCAACTGTGCTTCTTTAATAATTTTGCCAACATAGTGTGGCTGATGTTCTTTTTTTGTGTTTATGTCTATATTATATCTATTCAGCTACTGATTTTTGTTTTTATCTAAGTCTGACATCTTGACTCAACTGTCATCTCTCATGTGTTGCAGAAACATATTGTAGATATTTCACCTGAATACGTAACTCCGGCACTTGCTTGTTTTTCTTACTTGCAAGACATATGAAAAAACGACACATTGATTATTTCACCTTAAAAAGCAACGATCTCTCATTTCTATTATTCTTTATAGAATGATAAAGGAAGCTGTAATATTTAATGTGTGCGTCACGAAAACTACTACTACGATTATTTTTATGTACTAAATGGTACTGGATGATATTGCCTCTGGGTATTTAGTAATTGGTCTTTATATTTACAGACAGGAGAAATTCATTTGATAAGACATAGATAAACCACCTCAGGAGATGTAGAGAGCAAAAAAGTTATTCTAAAGTTTACTCTTCCAGTATTAAAGTACATTTTAAGGAAGTAATGTATAGAGCGTAAGTAATATAACTACTTTCATATTAGTGAAGGTTGAGAAAACTTTTTGGTGGAGTGCATAAAGTGTTAGGTTCACGTCC
>NW_027644902.1:0-999 GCF_032717465.1 Coenobita brevimanus | reverse complement strand
TTTGCCAGACGCCATTAATCCCCGTAAGGGGTAGCCGTTTGAAACTTTGAGTTACTTGTTTTTTACGGAGAGGGGCACTAAACCCTCCACCAACCCACTTGTTGACACGTAGGGAGCACGTATGAGTTGGTTATATGGTTACCACCCAGCGTTGTAAATGATTTCTTGGCTTACAGGAAACCAATTGGCTTGTCACTCAATGTAAAGCCACCTGTAAAGGAAAGAAAAGCAATAAGAAGTGACAGGAAAGATGGGAGAAATAAGAAGAGAGGAGGGCAGGCACAGAAAAAGAATGATAAAGACTAAGGAAGAAGTAGGTAGCACTACATCAAGTGCCATCACAAAATGGGTGGTCCAAATAAAACACTTCCCCTTCACTCTGTCCGGTGATTTACCATTTGCTGCACGGATGGGTCAGTCAGTGTTACCAGTGTCTACTTTGCTTTTACTTATTCATTTTCTTACTCTCACTGCCACACCTACACCAGCAGTCAGAGCACATCCCCACAACATGCTGACACCACCAGGCAGGATTCTAGTGCAGTGCTATTTACAGACCCTCCTGTATGTCATGCGATGCTTACCACAATAAAGCCTTGCATTTTTGTAAACATTCATGTCCCTGAACAAAACTGGGGACAAGAATCATTACCATTATTTTCATTATCATCATTATTAACCCATTCTTGAACTTTTGTTGTCATTTGGGGCATTTATTTTACACACACACACACACACACACACACACACACACACACACACACACACACACACACACACACACACACACACTGTGGTGTATATTACACCACAAAGTGACATACCTAGCATTTCATCTACACACGTGGCTTCCTTCCCCTCATGGCTTTTTTTCCCCATTTCAACTACACACGTGGTTTCCTTCCCTCATGGTTTTTCCCCACCTTGTTCTCCGGAATTAGCATCGCTACTGGTGCCACTACCAATAGAATTCAATTCTCTTCCCTCCTCACCTGCAAC
>NW_027644901.1:0-12987 GCF_032717465.1 Coenobita brevimanus | reverse complement strand
ATAATGTAAACGAGAAGAGAAAGATTTAACATGCAAAGTATATGACCAAGGCAGAAGAAAAAGAAAACCTCGTTAGCTCTCAAGAATGCAACCCAGTATCTTGTCAGCACCGACCAAATCCGAGTTGTTCAATATTCAGCATGTCTTACGCCCAACACTCAACTACACTCCTAGCTCCTCTTAAACATGAATTAAAGTTCGGCATTCTAGTATTACTTTTTAAAGCATTCATGGATCAAAACAGTCACCGAAAACACAAAATATACACATTCCTTCCCCCCTCACACACACACACACACACACACCAATATTTCTACTCCATTAACGCGGGCACGCAGCACCCACATGGCTATGCATTCAGCTCTTTCCTATCCAACTTTCTAATGTACGAGTTAACTGGCACTGTATGTCCTTGATGTGTGGTTAGCCCTGGAAATGTCCTCGTATCTTTCCTACTGCCCATGATCTCCAGTTTGTAACCACTTAACTCGAAATATATACCGGTATATTGATTTTGTTCTTGCTATATCTGGGGGATTTTTTATTAAACTAAGAAAGGATCATAAGTAACAGTGTTAATGAACGTCATATCTAAGCCTTCCAGTTAAGAAGTATCTCCAGAGCTGAATATAATCGTCAATACATAGCGCGAATAAAATAAATCAAGAAAGAGGCATCCACACAACAGATGTGGAACGTGTCCGAAGGAGGAAGGTTGCAATTTTTTACTCCTCGGCAAACGGTTGTGCCACTGAAATACAATTTTCATGTTTTTTGCAGAGAGGTATGACATACTATGAATGGGCTAATAGCTAAAGAAAAAAAAAGTTTTGGTACTTTATTCTTGCAGAGCGGAAATGCTTGGCGTTTTTCGGCTCTATTGGGCAATTAAAAAAAAAAAATCTGATGCCATTAGAAGGCAATTTTCCCATGGCAATTTAAAATGGGTAAGAAATGCAGCGAGTGGATAAGTAGCTTAAAAGAATACAAAGTTTATGTTCTCGTCAAGCATGGAAATTTTGTGAGGCATATGGGGCAAGACTATTACACTCCAAATTTCTGCTGGAGTATTACGTTCTTCTTCCCTTAGCCCTCTCGAACAAGAGGGCTTCCTCTGGTTGAAAGGGATCAGCGCTGTTTGTCTAGTCTTGTCAAAAGGAACGGGCCTTGACCTTGGCTTTATTTGTGCTAAAATTTTCTTGGAAAGTGACGAAGAAAAAAAAAAAAGGCCAAAAAATCAGACAAAACTCAGTTACTTTCACATCTCTTAGATAAAAATATGTAGCTGATCCTTTCAGAATGATGCATTTGCTGTTCCATACTGACAATACAGACGATTTTCTCAATCCCTGAAGAATCATTGCGAATAAAAGACTTATTTATCCCAATCATTATGATAAGTTGGTTTGTACTCTTCTCTTAGGGTTGGAGTAATTGTATTTCTAATTTACTTGAAAATTTTTGATAAGAATACAGGACTTGTGACTGTAACTATACCTGAAAATTTATCACAATTATAACTGCAATTTAAATGATAACCATGTACTTAGAATTCAGTTATAAATTTGAACTCAATTCCACGAAAAAATTTTCAAATCAACCGCAATTATGACCATTGCAATTTCACTGAATTTCACAATGCGTGATGTTGTACTGTAGTTGTTTGTGAGGGGAACTTAACCTTTGCAGGTTACAGTCAACATGACGGTTTTCACGGTGCCCTAGTTTGCGGGCATTGCAGTTGTAACGGTACTTATAATTGAACATTTTGCTTCAAATTGTAACTGAAATGTAAATGAACGCTGTAGTCATAATTGTTATCTTAATTGTAATTTAAGAATTCAGGCAGGTATTTGTTTTCGTAACTGTAGCTAATATTAAAAATCGTAATTGCTCCAACCATGTCTTCTACACCTGGACTTTTCTTTTGGAGGGGGAGGAGGAAGATACCTCGTATGGAATGGATTAATGAAGGTTTTATAACTGGCTTTAACCCGCCACGTCCCGTTGACGTGAATGTCAACACGTTTTGTCACTGCCAATCCCGTTGATGTACATAAACGCGAATCAATTGCAAGATTTGTAATTTGCACAATTTTCAATTTTCGCGAGTGATTTTTGGTACGTATACACGGGACACCTTCCTCTACAAGATGCCAGGCAGGGACAATGCCTTACCCAGCATGACCTCCCCCCCCCCATGCCATTGTCTCGGCAATTTACCTGTTACCAGTGACCTGGCCAGTAAAGACATGCCGTGCCACAGTACGAAATTCAGGGCCAGAGCGATTCCCCAATCGATGACAATGTGGAGAACAAACTTTACATAGCATTAGATGAAGAAACAGTCAGAAATGATGATCAGGTGATGTCGCCAAAAAAGGTCAGGTATGTTGATGTGTTTCATGAGTGAAACAATGGTTATATTGCCTATATTACTGTGTGAAAACCAATATACTGTACTCTTGTACTACATAAAAAATTCGTACCAAATAAATAAATAAATACCGTTTATGAGTGATGTGGAATGGTTACCCTCCCATAGAACTCGTTTTCCTCACATTAAGGTGAGGAGGTACTGCTACCTGTATCGAGTATTTTAAACCTCAGTTGAGCGATTTCTTTATGATTTTTCAATGTTTCTCACCAAAAGCGGAGGTTTGAGCCAAAAATTTTTTCCAAAAATGGTCGGGATTGAGGGGAGTCAGTGGTGGAAAAGTGATCGGGACGGGGTGGGTTAATGAAAGTTATACATGTTTCCTTTCTTCACTAAAATAATTTGTTTTAGTCTTCCTGCCTCCAAACAATTGTGGTAAGACTTTACGTAAAAGGGGAGTAATTAGGGCTATATCTATGCCCACACTTCCTGTTCAAACTCTCCAGTAAGTTGAATATCAAGAATTAGGCGTCCATACCACAGGTGTGGAACGTGTTCGAGGGAGCAAGATATTTTGATAACAGTTACCACTGCAAGGCAGTCAAAACAGATTTAAATGGGTACGACATGCCATGATTAGTTAGGCAGTTGAGCATGGAAAAAAATAAAAAGTTTTGGTGCACTGTTCTTTTCTGCGCAGGAAATTTTATATTTTTCGGCTGTATTTGGTGCGTTTTGGATAAAAAGCCTGGTGCCACTGGTTGGAAATTTTCATTATGGTTTCAAAATGGGATAAAATGCCATGACTGGATCAACAGTTGAGAAAAAGACAAAGGTATGGTGCTGCTTAAGCAGGGATATTTTACAAGCCATATGGAGCAAGAATCTTACACACATGTAAAAATTATGTTAAATGATAGTGTTCATGTTCACTTCACTTGATCCAACAAAATCGCCTTCAAGTTGGAAATATATCAAGAAATGGGCGCTCACACCACTGTTGTGGAATGTGTTCAATGATTTTTTTTTTTTTTTTTTTTTGGCTTTTTTTTGCTACATTTTTTCTTTTTAATAGAAAATGGTAGCACTGACAGGCAGTTTTCATGACAATTTCAAAAAAAGAAACACGTGTCTAGAATGGCCCAGTGTTCAAAATAAAGGTTTTGGTGCTATATTCTTGCCTAGGGGAGAGAAGTTTTTGACAATTTTCAGCTATATGTAGTCATAAGAAAAAGTATCGTTACCCCCATGACTGCTTGATGCTAAGCGAACGTTAGATGGGCTATGTGGGTGTGTCTTTGCTGTTCGCCCCTCCCCTATCTAATGTTGCCATATCACAATCCCATTACAAGAGTTGGAATAATGAGCAAGAATGAGCAACCTGGTGGGGAAATATATAGGACATGTTTGCATTACCCTGAGCTCCTCGCCAGGGATTAATAATGAAACTCGGCAGGTTTATTATTTTCCTACTGTTCAACACTTATTATCTATAGAATACAACAAATAAATTATTTTGAATGGTATTAAATCTATAGGCATCGACTGTGTGTGTGTGTGTGCAATTCACCGGGTCGGTCAGGATCACTCGATGGTCGTGATTGTCAGCTTTTACCCTCCCGGAAGGGAGCTGAGAACTCATACAGTCCGATCTAAGGGCAAGGCTGTGACTTTCACACATGCACACACCCGTCCCCTTGCTCAAGGGGGACAGTAACCACCCACTTCGTCAGTGAAACTTTCGCAACCTGAGAGAGGCGTGAACTCCCATCCACCAGATGGCGAGCGAGAATGTTACCACTGAGCCAGTGAGGTGTGTGTGTGTGTGTGTGTGTGTGTGTGTGTGTGTGTGTGTGTGTTTAATGATAGTCTAGCAGGGGTGCACGAGTTCATTTGTTTGCTTTAGATGGGTGGTTAAATGCTTCAGATGGATGCTTCAGACGTCTAGAGGCTGTTTTCGAAGCAGAGGGTGGGTATACAAAATATTAAAGCAATGAGACCGAACATGTATTATTATTTTCCTTCTACTCAACATTTATTATATGTAGAAAGCAATACATATCATTATTATACTGAAATTTACTAAATTGGCTTGTATCGGCTGAAGTACTATTATATATCTGGCACGGGTGCACATACTCATTGCCTGTCTGCATGTGTGTTGCCGACTTCAGACCATTCGGTTATATTTTATTTAATGACTTCTGTGCCGTATAATAAAACGTATTGTCTCTATGCACAGAAGCCAAACGATCTAATTAGCTTTTATTACCTCTAGCACAAATTCTAATATCTGTGTCTCACATAACCGACATTGACGGGTTTGAGGGTACAAACTTTCCTGTCCCGTCATTCGACAACACTTCGTCGTTGTGTCACAGTGCATAGCTCTGAAGGGTAATGATAGTTTTTCTTATGACTGTACAGTTCCGCTCAGAAATTCGTACTACACCCAAAGTGAAAGGCACAAGCCTCGGTCCGCTCTTTCTGGACGACATGTTAGTACCCCGAACCTCTCGCGACAACAGAGAGCAGCAAGTACCGGAGTCACACAACGAATGCAAAATTTGAGATGAAATGGAGAAATATACAGTAGTCGCTGGGAAGTATTACTGCATATTAATGAAAGAAATACGTGGACATTCTGTGGTCGTGATGAAAACACGTATACAAATAACAAGTTACAGTTCACAAATAGAAAAAATGAAGATAAAGTCTGATATGAATCAATGAGTGATTTACGAGTTGAATACTCTCCCATTAAAACACACACACACACACACACACACACACACACACACACAAGAACAACAACAATAACAACAGCCATTACGACCACCGCCGCCGCCACCTGCCACCCGCCACAACAACCGACCACCACCCCACCACCAACGCCGCCGCCACCACCAACCACCACAGCCGCTGCCACCATCCACCACCATCGACGCATAGACAAATCGCATATGAAGGAAAATATGTTGAAATAGATTACTTCATCCCTCCTTTTTGTATGAAAAGGCTAAGGAACATATTATAGTTATTACGTGTGTGATCTTCCCTCTAGTAGGCGGTGGATATTATATAAGGATAATTATACGGATGTTTTCAAGCAAAACAGACAATTTTATTTGTATATCTATTTTTAGTCAACAGAACTTACTATATATATATATATATATATATATATACATATATATATATATATATACCTAGGCTGCTTCCCCCAAGGAAACGGAGGTAGCTGAGACAGGACGAAACACTCCCCATTTACTCATCCATTCAAACACATTCATTCG
The DNA here is from genome assembly GCF_032717465.1 of Coenobita brevimanus. Lineage (NCBI taxonomy): Eukaryota > Metazoa > Arthropoda > Malacostraca > Decapoda > Coenobitidae > Coenobita > Coenobita brevimanus. The sequence goes on along the minus strand of NW_027644901.1, from coordinate 7,314 downwards.
CATCTTAGCCCCAAATGGGAGAACGGACAGATCCTCACCGCACCACACAAGGGTCAACTGCGCAATGAAATCAGTGACATCCGCAACAGGGCCTGACAGCAGAACTGGTTTACCCCTGCCACATCATAACAGACCCATCCCCTTACCCGCACCTGACCTGACTAGCTGATCAGACCAAATGAGGGAGAATATCCCCTCAGGGCTGCGTCATCACTTATTCATTCACAATTTCTCTCCATTTATTTCTGTCACGCACAGCCACTCTTCCTTGCTCAACAGACATCCCTCTAGCATCCAGCGCTCTCTTCACACTGTCCATCCATCCTATTCGTGATCTTCCTCTCAGCCTTACACCTCTCACATCAGATCTAGTTATCTTTTTCACCAATCGCTCATTATCCATTCTCTCCATATGCCCAAACCATCGCAACACCCTCCCTGATCAACTCTGCCAGCCATCTCCCGAACAAGTCCAGTTCTCTTTCGCACTTCATCATTTCGCATCCGATCCATGTGCGTCACTCCACACATACTCCTCAGACACCTCATCTCCATTACATTCAAACTTTTCCTCTCTGCTACACCCATATTCCATGTTTCAGCCCCATATAATGCAGTCGGTACCACAACACCCTCATACAGCCTTCTCTTTACATCCATTCTAAGCGAACGACATTTAAACACTTTTTTCATTCCTCCCAGCACCTTTCCTACTTCATTTATTCTAAACTTCACTTCTGCATCTATTCTTCCATCCACAGCAACATGTGACCCTAGATATTTAAAACAATCTACCTCCTCAAGCAACTCACCATTCAAAACTATATTCATCCCCCTACCATCTACCAACCTTGTACACTTCATCACTTTACTCTTATTCTCATTTACTTTTAATTTCCTCCTTTCACACACCCTTCCAAACTCCTCTACCAACTATCTCAATCTCTCCTCTGAATCAGTCATCAGTGCAGTATCATCTGCAAACAGCAGCTGCTTCAGATTCCACTCTCCACCATCAACATTCACCAGACTCAGACCTCCACCTAAAACTCTTGCATTCACCTCCCTTACAACACCATCCATGTAAATATTAAACAACCAAGGCAACATCACACATCCCTGTCGCAGCCCCACTCTCACGGAAACCAATCACTCACAGCATTTCCCCACTCTTACACACGCTCTATTATTTACATAAAAACTTTTCACCCCTTTTAGTAACCTACCATCAATTCAATTCAATCCTAAAACCGTCAACAAAGCATCGCTATATATTCTATCATACTCTTTATCTAAATCCATAAATGCCCAAAAGACATCCTTGCCTTTCGCTAAATACTTTTCACACACTTGTCTCACAGCAAACACCTGATCAACGCATCCCCTCCCTCTCCTAAAGCCACACTGCTCATCACCAATCACTCCCTCTGTACCCTCTCTAACTCTCATAATTAACACTCTACCATACATCTTACCTACAACACTCAACAGACTTATACCCCTAAAGCTAGTACATTCATACTTATCACTCTTGCCTTTATACAACGGGACCACACAGGCACTTGCCCAGTCAATTGGCACCATACCTTTCTCAAAGCACACATTCAACAATCTTACTAACCAGTCAACAATAGTCACTCCACCACCCTTCAGGCATTCCACAGCACACCCATCCATACCTGCAGCTTTCCCTGTTTTCTTCTCCTTTACTGCCTTCTCCACTTCCTCCTTCGTGATCAAAGAATCATTCAACTCTCCCAACACATTTATTCCTTGCATCCTTCCATCCGCCACAATCTCAGCCACCCTTTCCTCCTCTACATTTAACAATCTTTCAAATTACTCTGCCCATCTCTTCCTTACTGCATCCATCCAATTAACATCCTTCCATCCTCTGCTTTTACTCGTTCTTCCCTCCCAGACTCTCCCTTTCGCACCCTTTTCACCTCCTTCCGAAACATTTTCTTATTCTGTTGAAAATTCTGCCAGCCGCCTACCCCACCTCTCATCTGCTGCCACTTTAGCATCACGCACAGCCCTTCTCATTCTATTCCTCTTTTCCTTATACCTTTCATATGACATCTCATCCTTCCTCTGCAGCCACACTTCATATGCACGTCTCTTCTCAGCCACAGCCATACTTACTTCCTCGCAGCACCATTCACTTCCTTTTCTTACACCACCACCCACACGTCTCACACCACACACCTCTTCTGCATGCCCCACCACAGCACTCTTAAATAACTGCCATTCCTCCTCCACGCTGCAATTTTTCCGATCTTTCACTGCGTTCCACTCATCTTTCAATTTCTCCTGATACTCTATCTTTTTCTCTTTTTTATCCAACTCACTTTCAAAACCTCCCTGCCACACCTAACCCTCCTAGCTCTCACCCATCTCTTACCTACTCTTAACTTTCCCTCCACCAGGTAGTGGTCAGACATACCTCCACCCTCCTCTTAGAACTCTCACATCCAACAATCTTCCTATTACATTCCTAGACACAACCACATAGTCCATCAAAGCTCTATCAACAACCCTTCCACCCTCCTGTCTCACCCATGTATACTTATAAATATCTCTCTTCTCAAACAGCGTATTCCCAATCACCATCTCTAGCTCAACACACATCGCTATCATTTGTTCCCCATTTTCATTTCTTCCAGGCACACCATGCATACCAGCTACGCCTTCAACTGCTACATTGCCCACTCTAGCATTCAGATCTCCCATCATTACCACATTCACATTCGCTCCAAAACTCTGCAGACACACATCAACATCATTCCAGAAAGACTCCCTCTCTTGTTCATCCCTTTCACTACCAGGCCCATATGCACTCACAAACACCCACAACTTACGTTCAAATTTCGCTTTTACCCACATCAGTCCCGATGACACCTCCTTCCATTCAATCACACATTGCTGTACTTCCGGACTCACTAACAAGGCCACACCTTCTCTTGCCCTTCCTCTATCAACACCTGACAATCTTCCATTCACACTTCCAAACATAGACTCCCCCTTCCCTTTCATCTTCGTTTCACTCAAAGCTAACACATCCAACTTTCTTTTCACAAAATTCTCCCAATCTCCTCCCTTTTAGCCTCAATCGTACTACATCCACGCACATTCATAGACTCAATCTTCAGGGTACGGGGATAATTCCATCCCCCATCCCTTTCTCTGGCCTGTCTTTTTTTAGGAACTAAAAAACAGAGGAGGGGGTCCCTAGTCCCCTCAACCCGCCCCTTTTAGTCGCCTTTCACGACACGCAGGAATACGGTGGCAGTATTCTTCCTAACACAACCTGGCCGCAGAGTAGTAGTACCACCCCATAGTGTGTGCCAGATGTGTGTATATATATATATATATATATATATATATATATATATACTCTCTCTCTCTCTCTCTCTCTCTCTCTCTATATATATATATATATATACTATATATATATATATATATATATATATATGGATTAGGGAGGCCCTCCAGGCAGCACTTCTTTTGATTTTTTTCATGGAATGATTATTGCTTCCACGGCCGGGAGCCATCTGGGTGTGCCTTGCGCATTATAGGAGGTTATTCTCTCTGGCATAGGAAGCATACATTTCTTTCTCATATCCTCTGACTAACGTAAGAAAGCCTTGGTTTGATCACGCTTGTTCTAATGCTGTCCACAACAAAGAAGAGGGCCTCATAAAAGGTACCAGAGCCAACCCATCCTGAATGACATCTTTTATACGCTTCTGCCCGGAATCGTGCTAAGTCTGTTCTTCGCTCTGCTAAAAATAATTTCATCCTTACTAAATGCTCTTCTTCAATCTCTCTAACTCAAATTCTTCTCCTGGCTCCTTGTGGCAACTTGCCAAACACCTTTCTAACAACTTCTTTACCTTCATCATCCTTCCCCTCCTCTTTTTCAGTGGTACTCTAATGGCTCTGTAGCTATTTCTTCTACTGATAAAGCAGATTCCTCTTCGGGCTCAGATTTTCTCCTCCAATTCCACCTTAGATGATTCGCGGTGCTGTTCCCTCCATCACTTCCCCCTCTGATTTCCTCGTGCCTAACATTAAAATTTATTCAGTTGATGTATTTTCTGCCATCCGCACTGGCCTCAATACCTAACAAGGCATATGGGTCTGCTGATTGAGTCCCTCCTGTTGTTCTCAAGAACTGTGCTTCTGTGCTTTACACCCTGCCTAGGCAAAGTCTTTCGCCTTTTGTCTATCACCTTATACCTTTCCTTCTTTCTGGAAGTTTGCTCTAATTCAGCCAGTCCCAAAGAAGGGTGACCATTCCCAGCCCTCTAACTATCGTCCAATTGCTTTAACATCCTGTATCTCAAAAGGTTTTCAAGTCAATTCTTAATAGAAAAATTTTAAAGCATCTTTCCTATCTGGCAACCTTCTTTCTGATCGTCAGTCTGGGTTCCGTCAGGGATGCTCCATCTGGCGATCTTCCTCACCTACCTTTTCAGACTCCTGGTCATCCTCCTTTCGGGACTTTGGCGGAAGCTTTTGCCATTGCACTTGACATCTTAAAGGCTTTCGATCGAGTCTGGCATAAATCTTTAATTTCGAAACTGCCTCTCTTACGGTTTCTATCCTTCTATCTGTGCCTTTCATCTCTGGCGTCCTTTCTGGTCGTTCTATAGCCAAGCTGTTGTAGACAGCCATCGTTCTTCTCCTAGATCTATCAACAGTGATGTTCCTCAGGGCTCTGTCCAATCACCAACTCTCTTCCTTTTATTCATCAATGACCTTCTAAGCTTGTGTACATCTAACCCTATCCATTCATATGCTTTGATGACTCCACCTCTTCACCTATCCATTCGGTTCCCACAACGTCCATCTCAAAGCAGTTACTTCAACAAACAAGGAACGAGGCTATGGCACACCTAATGTCTGACTTGGTCTCGTATCTCTGACTGGGAAAATAATCTGGTTGTTTTTAATGCATCAAAGACCTCAGTTTTTACACCTATCAACCTGACAAATATTCTGTGCAGGTATACCCACTAATGTTAAATAATATTCAACTTAATCACTGCATCATTCCTGAACATGCTTGGGGTTTCATTTACTCAGAGACTTATCTTGGAAAGATCATATTACATCTCTTGTAAAAAAATCTAAGCTTCCAAGAGATTAGGTGTACTAAATAAACTCCATTCCTTCTTTACCCCTCTATACAGGGGTTTTATCCACCCCTGTGTGGAGTACAACTCTCATATGTGGGGATGCTCCCCACATACAGCTCTTCTCAGTAGGGTGAAGTAAAAGGCTTTTCTTCTTATTAACTCTCCTCCTCTTACTGACCCCCTTCAACCTCTGTCTCTTTGTCGCACTATTGCATCTTTATCTCTTTTCTATCGCATTCTTCAATGGTCACTGCTCCTCTGAAGTGTCTGCATACATTCCTCATCCTCTCTGATGGATGATATCACCCGTCTAGTAGCAAACTCTCATCTCTTTTATGTCCAACTCTCTAATGCAAGAGTTAACCGTTACTCCCAGTCTTTCATTTACGCAACAGGTCAGTTCTGGAACTGTCTCCCTCTGTCTGTATTTCCTGCTTCCTATGATCTCCAGTCTTTCAAATGCAGTGTGTCCAGGCATCTCTGAAATCATGTGCCCCCCCCCCTACAATATGTCTACCCCCGATGTATATATGTCGGCGCAGATCCCGTAGAGTTAATAGTACATACACCGATTGCCGTACTATCAGCAGTCTGAATCGTAGGAATTGAGGAATCCACAGCACCCTTACGACCGCTGGGTATACTAGGAGGTCTCCAATCTTTACACCACTTTTAAGTTTTAGTGGAGCATTTGTGACATTGAGCAAGTACAGGTAACATAAACTGTCCTCCAAGGCCCATTTTATTCTACGCTGACTCATAAGTCAAGCCCATTACTGTACAACACGTCTCAGAGTAGTGTTAGTACATCCACTCCTTAAGTTCGTACAGCACAACACAAACAGAGACTTTGGTGAACTCATGCGAGTAACAAAATTGTGCACGTATTCGTTACTACACGTTTCGTCTCTGCGTGTTGGAGAAGATCATTCACACTGTGTGAGGTAGGTAACTGAGACATGTCTGAGTCAGCGATAGTGTTGTCGGGAGAGGAGGTAAGAGCCATTTAAGAAGAGGCTGAGAGGATGTATCAGTAGATATTGAGGAATTTATGTCCTTGCTCATGATCAGTAAAGGAATGATCTCTGTATTCTCAGATGATGATAGTGGTGGTTTGGGCTGGTCTGGACTTTTTGGTAGTGATCAGGACAGAGGTAACTGAAGGACTGATTTGACTGTAAGAACAGGATGGGGACATTCCATACTGTATACTGGGAATCCAGAAATGTCTATAGTATCACAGGCAGGTAATAATGCAATGGAGTGTTGTGCCATGGTGGAAGAAACCAATAAGAGCATCTGTGTGGGATACTGCCAGAGTCATTAGTGACATGAAAATCAATTGGGATAGGGGGCAAATCTCTTTGGAGTTTGACTTCAAGGGTGACTCTTCCCTTAACCTTAAACTCTGAGCCTTTGACACCACATAGGCGAATGTCTGGTGGTTCTAGGAAACTGACGTGGTTGTGATGTCAATGAATAATGTGTAAGGAATTTTCGGAGATGAGATTTACTATAGATCCTGTATTCCAAGAAAAATGACGTTGGTATAATATGACTGCTTCCGAGGAATGACTAAACCCGAGGATCGGCCTGGGACCTACATGGCGGATGGGGAGTTTGGTTTCTGGTTCTCATTGATATTGGTCCGATACGGGCGCGGCGCTTCCCCCGACTGTTGGCAGTTGAGGTAACGACATTCCTCAGTGGTGTGAGTCATTAGCTTGATTTGTGGTATTTGCAGGGTGTGGACAACGTGAGCGGGAAGGCGTATGCCTCATCTGGTTTTGGGAGTGAGGACGTCTGTATGTACGGTCGCAACTGGATGCTGGATGTCCAGGATGACCACAGTACCAGCACAGGCCAGAAGATTGTCTGTTCCATCGGGCGCTAGATTGTGTGACCTGCGGCAGGAGAACGATGTGTGGCAGATCTGCAGCGATGGTGGGGCTGAGGGGCTTGAATGGTCTGGGGTAGTGGAGGTGTGACAGACTGGAGGAGGCCAAGGGTTGGGTGGTGCCCTGACGCGTGTATTTCAGACCTGTTCTTTCATGAATGGCTTTAGTGACCTGAATAATTTTATCTCTCCTGGATTCAAACAGATTTCCATTTCTGTCTCTAACTGTTTAGGAGTAAGCCCAGTGAAGGAATCTTAGGTAACCAATTAAGC
>NW_027644900.1:0-999 GCF_032717465.1 Coenobita brevimanus | reverse complement strand
TTACACTCCTGTTACCAAAATGCTACCAAACACCAGTGTTAAATGCAAGAATGTTCATCACAAGCCTGCAACCAGACAGAATGAGAAAGGTTTCCCCTCATACGAATCTGTCTCTCCCAGACTCACCCGGCCTCCACAACACTTGCGAGATACATCCTCATACTGGCATGCGCACACCACAACAACAGTGAAAGAGCTGAAGATAATCTCTCAAAACAATAAACATTAATCAATCATTGAACAAGTGACTGTTATATATTAGCTCAGAAATAATGAAAAAGCTCGTAGCATAACACCCGCCCAAGAACTGATTGGTGGTAGTTAGGGTGGAGGGATGCCTCATCAAGAATAGTTGTCATATTTATAAACCCTGTGTAGTGTTTCACAGTCAAATTAGAGCTAAAACAAACTGAAAAACAATTTAAAAAGCAGCAAACTGGTGTGTAATACTACATAAGTGATATGGAGATGATCTGTTTATCCTGTGAATTGACTGCGATCGTTTTCTTTCCAGTCGCTCTATACCCATGATCTCCAGTTTGTAACCACTTGTTCCTTACACACTCACGTACGAACTACCTCAATAGATACAGGGACAAAAATAGATGGTTAGAACTGTTACATCATCAGTTATGAGGAAGATAAGAGAAACGGCCATTCTCTTTGATAAATAAACAGACGGAATTGGTGGAAATTTCGTAAATGAAGCGACGTCACATCCTGCCAAGAGGCTGAACTTTTTCCCTACTTGGGGATTTCATACGCAGGTAGGACGATTCTCTCAATCGCATGCTAGTTAACTACAGGGGTCGGTCACGTACTTCTGGTGGGAGTGGTCGCGTTGTGCTCGTCGAGACCGAATTTGGTGGGTTTTACAGATGGTATTAGTTTTCTGTCCTAATAATTCGCGTAGTCACTCTCTTCAGGGATCTTTCAGTTATAAGTTGCGTTTGAAATGTTTCGCGAACAAACAGGGCACAGGGCACGTTGTACGCTACT
>NW_027644899.1:0-23416 GCF_032717465.1 Coenobita brevimanus | reverse complement strand
TATTCATGTCTCCCTCATCTAAACCTTCTTCTTCACTGGTGGAATCATTCGCCACGTTAATGACGAATTCTTCGACCATGTGATTGCGCACAATGTCATTTCTGATATATTCCTGTTCTAGCTTTCTCGTATGCTCCATACATTTTTGCCAGTTTTCTGGTGTCACTTTCCTCACTGCATTTCTTGTGATGCCAGAGAGAGAGAGAGAGAGAGGTGAGGAGTGACCACCTGTCCCCTGGGAATGACCAGCCCCCCCCTCTCTCTCTCTCTCTCTCTCTCTCTCTCAAGGTTCTGTAGTAGTGAATAATAATGTCAATGCAAATTATAACTTAACTGTGATATAAGTATTATAAAATAAATAAAACATTGGAATATATTTATTGAGAACAACTACAACAAGTCCCCTCGAGACGTCAGCATGTGGAACTGTCATTAATTCCCTGTGGGCCAATTAACGTTCACTCTTCATACATACCCACACTTTTCTGCTAATGATATTCACCATGAGATCTCCGAATATTTCTCTTCATCTTGTCACTTTCCAATACTGTGCCATTGCCCATTAGTCATTTATATTAAGTAGCACATCAGACACACACACACACACACACACACACACACACACACACACACACACACACACACGAGAGAGAGAGAGAGAGAGAGAGAGAGAGAGAGAGGCGTAGATGGGGGAGGGAGGAGGGAGACAAGAGAAAGAAAATCTTTTCTTACATTGTAGTATCCAAAAACAGGAACCAGTCTGAGAGCACTCAGAGTGGCCTGTGAGCATAGTGGGTCACGACATCTCGCTCTCTACTGATTGTGTGTGTGTGTGTGTGTGTGTGTGTGTGTGTGTGTGTGTGTGTGTGTGTGTGTGTGTGTGTGTGTGCCTCTGCCCTCAGCTCTCCATCCCCTGGCCAGCCTGTATTCAGGGCACAGGCTGTCAGTTGAATCTGAGGCTTTATATTTTTCAAATTTTAGAACAGCACTCGAGTAAGATAGATGATATTCTACATCTGCTCTTCCTGAGATAGACTATAGAGGGAAATATAAGCGCTGTCACATTTCCCCATTCGGCTAATCTCCGTAGACTAATCAGGGACGAGAGGACGGAAAGCCTTTCCCTCACTCCACCCTGAGGGAGGCGCTTCTTCTGCCACCTCTCGTTGCCGCGACTTAAAGGAGAGCTCCATCTGAGTGAATAAACTCTACAGTAACGAACTCTAAAGTACTTCCCATACATGACAAAACTACGCTCCTCTCTCTCTAGTGAAGTTTTTACATACAGTGCTATTATGACAGTGATATCTAAATGTGATGGGGAACCCGAAATTTCCCTTCATTAGCTTGAAACCTACAAATTACTACAATGTAATACTGACCAAACCATACAGTACATTATTCTTCATACATTTCTTCGGGCGACAAAACACCTGATGTGTGAGTAGAAAGCTACTGAGAGGAGACTATTTTCAATGCGTAGTAAACAGGCTAATAACATGGGCACCATACCTCGCCACCCAAAACGACACACTGCCACATACACCAGTCTGTAGAAATTTTTATTAAACGACGCAGGCTGCAATCTTGGATTATCATAAAATGAGTGTAACATCCGCATTGCCACACACCACACAAAGCCAGCCAGAAGACACGGCGTGTGTGCTACAATCTTGGCCCTGACTTCCTCCTTACTTTTCTTTTTGTGGGTAGCCCATTATCCCACTGACTCTGCCACTGGGAGGTAGCCCGGCCTGCACTCTAGGTGCAGGAAATCTTGAAACAAACAGCTGTAGTGGAAGAATCGGAATCACACTCGACCCACAACTACGCAGTCCAGCGTTCAGCGTCCCAGGGCAGCACACAGTCATTAAAAACGTTGGCCAAACTTTCCTTCTTTATCTTTGCCTGTTCATACTTGGAATTTGGTATAGGGTCCCTGCTGGATTGCGTGTTGTAATCCAGATGAAGACTCAATCCCTATTCCTGTCGACTAACAACAGTTTCACCCTTTTTCCTTGTTAACATATTTCTGCCTCTGGTACATTCAATCAATCATTTCCTGTGGCACCCCCACGGGATGCATAGGGCCTCAATGACCTCTCTTCAATATTTGTCTCTTTTGCCATCTCCTTCAGGTTCCACCAACACTCCTCTCCTGGTTCTTTTTTCATTGTCCTCAACCAGGTTTCCCTTGGCCTACCTCTACCTCTTCTTCCTCTGGCAGTCCACTCTGGCACATCCTGTATTAAACTACCTTCTTTTCTGTATATGTGCCCCAGCTAATTTCCAGCGAGACAGTCTCACATATTAACTGGTTCCACTCTCGTAATATCCCTTACTCTTGCATTTGTAACTCTGTCTCTGCCACTTTACCCAAAGAATCCTTCTCAGTATTTTATTCTCAAATCCTAATACTTTCTGATCTGTTGTAATTGTACTGTACCATGACTCATGCCCATAAATTAAAACTGGTCTAACCATGGACTTGTAAATTTTTCACTTTAGTATGTACCTAAAGCATATTATTATTCCAAACAGATTTCAAGCATTCCAACTGCTCGCCAAGCCTGTCTAATCCCTGTCCTCAATTTCATTGTTTATGATCCATTAGATGATACAATCGTTCCCAGATATTTAAAGTTTTCTACATTCTTCACCACATTATTCCCAATTACACAATCGATTTGGTTCTCCACGTTCATATTAATAATTTCAGTCTTTCCATCATATATTACCAATCCTAATTTTTCTCCTTCCTCCACCAGACAATCAAGCACCCTCTACATCTCGTAAATACTTCCGCAGATCAGTACAATATCATCAGCATAGTCCAAATCCATCAGCTTCTTATTTTCTTTCCAGTTAATTCCTGCACCTGTTCTCCTTACAACCTTTTTCATAACATAATCCATAACCAAAACAAACAGCAATGGCGAAAGAACTCCTCCTTGAATCACTCCTGACCCAACTTGAAATGGATCACTCAAAGAACCACCCATCATTACCTTACAGAAAGTACCTTCATGCAGGCTTCTAATAATATTTACAAACTTTTCTGGTATACCATAGAATCTCATAATTTTCAACATTGTTCCACGTGAAACATTATCAAACGCCTTTTCAAAAATCCACAAAACACATACTAAGTGGCATTTTCATCTCATTAGCTTGTTGCATTAGATGCCTTACAATAAAAATCTGATCATTACAACCTCGACCTTTTCTAAATCCCGCTTGTTCTTCTCTTAAAATTTTATCAATTAATAATTCTATTCTGTTCAACAAGATTTTGGAAGACTTTTGCAACTACAGGTGTCAAAGTTATCCCCCTCCAATTGCCACACACACTTAAATCTCCATTTTTTGGTATTTTTATAATCACACCATTCTTCCACCCAACTGGAACCACACCCTGATCCCAAGCCACAGTAAAAAAGTTTCAAAAGCGTATCTATCAACTCGCTATTTTCCACCTTCAGCATTTCAGGAAATATTCCATCCTCTCCTGGGGCCTTAAAATTTTTTAACTTCTTTATAGATTTTGCTACCTCTTTCAAAGTTATATCCCCTGCTCTCTATCTGCAAATCTCTCTCGGCTGGCAAAATGTCCTCTTCAGCTGGGATTGGTCTATTTAGAACAGTTTGAAAGTGCTCTTTCCACCTTCCTTTTGTATCCAAATCTTTAGTCATCAACTTACAATTTCTATTTCTGTACAGGTATTTCCTTCCTCTTCTTTTCAGTCCCAGTTAACTCCTTTATATCTGGGTTGATATAAAAAGAGACAGAAATAACATACCATACAATAATAAGCTGTAATGCTAAATAAATACTATGGAAAAAGTACTAGTCATGGTGCATTTACTCTGAGGTTGTCATTATCGCATCTCTAGCAGCCTACCTGTCAGCAGTGCGTCCGACATCGTATCATATTCAACATGAATCATATTATTATACACGAATATATTATACATGAATATTATTATACACGAATATATTATATACGAATATTATTATACAATTTAACATAATTATTATACACGAAAAACATGCATATCATATTATACATACAATCGGATGCACTGTTGGACGGGTAGGTTGCCTGGGCACGGTAATGGCTTTTTTCAATCTCAGAGAACATGAATGTCTGCCTTATTGACTGTGATGATGTCAATGGGGATTAATCATGATCATTCTTCTTCTTCCTCTTCCTCCTCCTCCTCGTCTTCTTATCTCCCCTTAAACCCATGATGTATTTTACTGACTTATACTAATTCCAAGCTATATTATTCGTCTCAGGAGAGATCCACGGTACTAAGCTATTAACCCCTTAACCGCGGGGCGTCACTTTCGTGATGCTTGGGAGCAAGGGATCATACCGCGGGGCATCACTTTTGTGATTCTGTGTTATTTTGAATTCATCCGGGCTTCCAAGTTGGGACTTGTATCATCTATCAGTACTGCCAATGTCCAACACCAGTCAGCACTCCTAATCTCATCTGTACTCCCATCCATTGTTGACAATTTAGCCATTTCTCCCCGTTCTTGACTCCTCTCCCTACCCCCCCTCCATTACCCTATCCTCTCGCTTGCCCGGCCGTGCTACAGCTAAGTAAATCTTCCCTGGAATTTTTCACTGATTTCATCCATTGAAATAAGCCCTATGTCCTATTCTTATACCAAATAATATATACAAGAAAGAAATAAGGTAAGTGATGGTGCCATGCACCTGGAATTGGCTAATTATCACCTGACAACACCTCACATGCACTCGTTCGCTTAATTTTCGCTGTTTTTTTCCCTTGAAATATGTTGTATAATCTATTTCCGTAATAAATATACATGTAAGGAGGGAAGGGAGAAGCCTAAGTGATATTTACATTCACCTGGAACTACCTAATTTATAATGTATTGTCTAGATTTCCTGCCAATCATTTGTGCTATACATAGCTGCTTCAAGAGCTAACATTGGTAGCACTGAATATCCCCTAAGTAGGCCTCTACCACAGCCCTCCCTTATCAGTTTACTCTCATCTTCCGGCAAGTAGAGGTACGTCTGTTTCTTCTTGCTGACTTTGTGGGACTTTTTCACCCCCATGCAAAGGGCCCAGTGACATTTACCCCCTACTAAACCTCGAGTGGAAATAGGGAAAGGGCTGACAATTGATAAAAGAGTGACTACGATCTTTCTATTGAGTAAAACAGTGGCAAGAGGAATTGTAAATAATGTGTATATAATGTGTAATGAGCAAGTGAAAGTAATGAATGTAAATATACGTGAACAATGGATAATAGTTTTATTAGTTTCTTCAAGTGTCAGTGGATAACACAGTGTAAATAAAATGGAAATGTAAATAACGTAAATAAAATAGAGAACGTAAATAGAAATGTAAATGAGTAGTATTATAAGAATACGAGTATATACCCTAGGAGTAATGAAAGTGAAAGTTTCACTCTTAGCATGTCTGAATACTATGAGTTATGAGAGTGAAGATGAAAGTGACATTCACTCTCAATGCTAGTACACAGGACGAGAAAGTGAATGCTAAGTATTTTACTGAAAGAAATTGAATCCCTTACAGTGACAATAAACTATTACTACTGAAGGAAACTTATGGATAAAGACTGTAGATATATATAAGTGTTATATAGTAATAGAAATATAAAGTGTGAGGGGTTTTATGAATAATAAATGACAGCGTACCAAGAGCGAACTAGTGCCAGTGCGACGGTCAGACGCGCTCATAATTTTCATTGCTTTCACAGTGGGTTTTTTTTTGGAGTATGGATCCCAAACTACTTGAAAATCATAGAGTAGTGTTTATAGTGTTAATATCTGGCTGTGGTAATTATATTACGGGTTGTCGGGAAGTGTAAAGTGGAGACTTCGTTACCCAACTTCAGAGGTCTCCACAAGTCCTACGGTAACTGACGAAGGCTCAACAAACATTCCAGGAGAAAGCTGAAGGTATGTGCCATAAGCATATGTAATTTTAATATTCTAGGACTAATAACTGATTTTTGGCAAATATTTTTTGAGAGTCTGTCGGAGCCCGAATAACTCCGCGGCACACGCAAAACATCGGTAAACATGCCCGAAGGTGTAGGGGTTAACAAAGGCTGTATCTAACCTTTCTTTTCGAGAAGTTTCTCTTAAGGCAATATTTAACTTCTCCATTTCTGAAAGTCTCCCTTTAGCCAAGTAAAACCGCTTTGGTAATATCAAGGATACATATGAACACGCCATTGGTAAGGAAGGGGTTATTGTGAATATTGTATGTGGTATGTTAGGAAAGTCGCTTGCAGTCTTATAAAATGCCAAATGTCAAAGTTCACCTTACGAATATCTCAAGATTTTTTTTGAACTCCGAGAATGTTATGCTTGTTTTATTATTTCTTTCAGTTATCTACATGTACCATTTTCTTTAATCCGTAATAATGGAGGTATATATTAACCACAGTTATATCTAAAAACTTCCGATCATAAAGTCTCTCCAGATCTTAATATCATCATCTGGAGTCTGAACAACCTGAAAAATAAATGATGTCCTTGAAGGGGTTAAGAATCACTAGACATCCTGAGAGAGAGAGAGAAAAAAAAAATCACCTTAGGAATATCTTACGAGAAGTATACAGTGCCTCAACCCTCCAGTACGATGGCTTACTTTAGACTTCATATTCTTAGTAATGTGTCATGTCATAATATTTAATTTACAAGAGATTTTTAAATCTGGAGCTGATAGTATAGAACTCTTCACTCATCCCTCCAATAAATCAAAAAATTGCCTCCCCCATAAAAAAAAAAAAAAAAAAACTTCCTTACTCAGCAAGAATAAAATAATAAAGGCATCTTAGTAGTGAAGGGGTTACGAGAATTTCTGAGCTAAGATTGGAGTCACAAGATATCTTTTAAAGCTAATTCACATTTTCTATCTATCTATCCACCGCCAGACGCCATAATCCCGTAAGGGGTGGCCATTTGACTTTGAGTTATTTGTTTTACAGGGAGGGGCACTAAGCCCCAACCAACCCACTTGTTGACACGCAGGGAGCACTTATGGTTTGGCGAGCATGGTTACCAATTGTTTTTGTAAATGGTTTCTTTGGCTTGTAGGAAAACCATTTGAGTTGGTCATCACTCAGTGTAAAGCCACCTGTAAAGGAAAGAAATGCAATAAGAAGTGACAGGGAAAGATGGGAGAAATAGGAAGAGAGGGAGGGTCGGCACAGAAAAAGAATGATAAAGGCTAAGGAAGAAGCAGGCAGCACTACATCAAGTGAGTGGATGATGGTCGCCACCACCCACCATATTACGAATAATGTAAGAGGAAAAAATCTATCTTTATAAACATCTCAACTACGACGCAAGTAATAACATATTGTACAGCATAGCAGGTGACTCTGGTAACAGCTTATGAATACCGGTATCTTACAAGGAACTTTTAATCTTACAAACTTCACATTTGTTACTAATGATTTCTTTATAAAATGGACAGTATATTATTTTTTAATCTTGCTTATTCTTATGTAAATGTTAGTGTAGGTAATATATGACATTATATAATTATGTATAGCAGTGAAGAAGTCCCACGTGACTTTCTTCGCTGAGCTAGGTCTTGTCACTTCCCGGATTTTGCTGAATTTGTCTTTTAAAGCTGGGGTCTGGAGTGCGCTTGGTTTTCAGGTCAGTTCTAATCAGGCACCACCCAGGGTGTAACTGCGTTCCATCTGGTCAGAATAAGGAAGAATACTAGCAACAGACTTTGAGCTCACTCCATTCCCCGGTATACGTGTTTCAAAGTGATGTACTGCATGAACACACGTACCTGTATATGTGTCTTATTGATGCTTCACTCTGCCGGTCACCCTCCCAACTACTGTGGAAGGAAAGTTAAAGGTTGATATTGTAGATCAGAGATACAGTTAGAATTATTCTTCTTGGCATATGTCACAGGGTTTTTAAAATAAATGCAATTATTAAGTGATAATGTTCAATAATATTGAAGAGCAGGGACAATGACTGTCTTGCTAAATCAAGCAGTGATCACTTTATACCGGCTTGCTTCGCCGATTTTCTCAGAACGAGAATTTATAAACTTTCTCAACAGTACTCAGCAGCAGACTAATTACTCACAAATGCTGATTATTAGCACTGTTAGCCTCTTGAGAAAGTTACCTCACCCCTGACAATATATAACTAAAACTATTAATAATATTAGGTTCTTGCTGATGTGCAACTCCCAGAAGGCACAACAATTTTAAGCTTAATACAACAAGACTGGCCTAAGTACCAGCATGAATAGCAAAACGTTTATGCAAGCTAGGGAGCTATAAGGGAAATAAGCTTAATTGTGGAGAAATGAAAACACGAGTTTACATTACATTAAGCTCAAGAAAAAGAACTGTTAAATTTATTGATTACAAAGAAATAAATTTAACGTTAAATTTCAAATGAATTCAAATAAAGAGATCGCACTCACTCACTCACTCAAAAGGTAAATTCTTACGCCTAGAAAAAAACAACGTGCGGTGCAGCCGGCCAGCATGTGAGGAAACAGTACACTTAACTAAACTCTTAACCCTAGGAAAATACGAAAAGGAAATACTGGTCAATGAATGTGGTGTATCACCAAGAAGGGTGGGAGCCTGGAGAACTAGTCTAGTGGAGTCTGGGTGCTAGCTGACCTCTCACTCTCACTGCTGGAGCACAGAACCTCACTCCCACACGACAGACACTTGACTGCCCAAAGTGGGAAAACGGGAGCGCTATAGCCGCCTTTTTAAACGGTTAGAGTGAGCGAAATCGCGCCCAAAACAAATCGATCAGCGGAAGCACTAATGTCTCACACAAAGACGATCACTTATGACAATGAAAAATCGATTTGAAAAGACTCCTGGACCGAATGAACGGTTAACTGAATGATAAACTGGGATTCCACCTGAGTTCCTCTGGTTTCCCACAAAAGCCACACGTCACTACAGTAGGACTCGCCTACGCGTTTCAGGCTGTGGTGTGGCTCCGTACCTGTGTACAGTGTTGCCAATGTTTTCTATACTGTTATCTCTCTCTCTCTCTCTCTCTCTCTCTCTCTCTCTCTCTCTCTCCTGGAAATGTGAGCCACCCTGAGTACTTTTGATTCTTTTATAAGTTATTTATAATTGTGCTTTCATTTGTTAATTTGATTTTGTTATATTTAGTGATGCTGACAATGCATTCAATGCATGCCCCTCTCCTGCCCCCTCTCTCTCTCTCTCTCACCGACTGGGTGTAGAAGTGTTGCTGCCGCGAGTGAATAATGTTTTTTTTTTTTTTTACTTCGGTATTGGCATATGCCTACTATTTTGTCCTACATATTAGCTTATGATTATAAATGTGATTATTCCTCGTCCTTAAAAATTATGGTAATTGCCGGTAAATGTGAGCATTTTTTCCTAGTGCAAACACCTGTACAAACTATGCTTGGATCTACTTGAGGTACGTGACTTTACCTTAGGCCAGACTGGGTAAGTGTTGCCACTCACAAGAATTACATGAATTATTTCTTTTACTTTGGATATTGGTATATTTCTTCTTTTTTTCAGGCTCTTATTATCTTATATCCATAACTGTGATATTATTACCCACCCTAAAAACTACGCTAAAAACCATTAAAAGTGACTACAATTTCTTTTAGCAACACTGTAGCAATATGTATGCCATGTTTCTGTGTTACTGTATAAATATTTTATGCATAATAAGATTACTGTTGATTCATCCATCAAAATACACAAGTGTAAGTTTTATTCATCTGAATTTATCGAATTTGTGATGCCTTGTACATAAACAGCTTCCGTTTCACATCGCAAGTTGGGGAAACGTGGAACCATTGTACACAGGTGCTGGCCACACCACAGCCGCAAACGTGCGCGAGTCCTGACTATAGCCGACTCGTGACAGTATGAGGCCACTCTGGTTAAGTAAACGCTAAGTGAAAGCTATCTATCTATTGGCCAGACGCCTCCCCATCCCGTATGGGGTGGCCACAAAACAAATCGCCTCCACGTCGCCCTGTCCTCCTCCATTTCACTGCCCTGCTCCTAACTCACACCCCTCTCTCTCATATACCTCTCCACTCCATCCCCTCCATCTCATCTTCGGCCTCCCCTCCCTCCCCCTCCACCTCACTCTCATACACTCTGCTCGTCTGTCTCTGACCCTCAATCCTCTCCACATGGCCAAACCACCTCTGTGTGTTCCTACTAATTCTTCCTATCACATCCACATCAATGCTTTTATATCCTCATTTGTCAGCCTTGTCTCTCCAAGTGACTCCACAGGCTTCTCTAAAATAACTCATTTCCACTGCTCTTACTCTTGATTTGTGTCCTTCCAACAACGTCCAAGCTTCACTTCCATACGTTAGAGTTTTGTATCGCAATACTGTCATGCAGTAACTTTCTTCACCTCCATGCTCACTTCCCTGTTTCTTATCACTGTTTTCACAAGAACCAGCAACCTTTCTTCCTTGTTGTACCCTTTTCTAACGCTTCACCCTAAATCTTCCATCCTTACTTCATCACACTCCCCAAGTACACAAACGTACTCACATTTTCCATTTCCCCACCATCCAACCTCACTGTACACTCTACTGACTTCACCTCTCTCAAAGACCATCACTTTTGCCCACTCTTCCCTTCATTCACCTTTAGATTCCGTTTCTTAAACACTCTCCTAAACTCATCCACCAAGCCTTGCAGCTCCTGGTGAAAAGCTAAATCAACTAAATTAGATTTGATTCTGTGGTGCCGAGAGAAGTTATAGAAGTCTTATCGTACTCTGGTTACCACTAGGCGGTGTTTATTCAATTTAGGGTGTGAGCTTCTACTTATTAAACCTCTCCATCAATAGTGATCCTCTCTCCAGAGCTAGAACGAAACTGTCAGGAAGGGTAATATCATGATATATAAGATATCCAAAATAGAAACTAGCTTTAACTTCATGACAAGGGACTGAAGCCAGAGCTAAAAATAATAATAATAATAATAATAATAATAATAATAAGCTGGCAGTGATGGAGGATACAATCGTTAAGCGTTACTGAATTTCATTTTGTATTGTATCTTGCGGATCAAATAAGCAAAGAAACTGTACATGGCGACAGTGCAACAATAGTGAAAACACATTCACACAGAGCTGGAGCATTATTCCTTCCTAGTATCGACCATTGTCGAATTGTCTTTTATTTTTGTTATTTATTTTTAGGTTTAGGTTTAGGAGACTTCACCCAGATATAAGTAATAGGGCTAGTGTATGGTTATATCTAACTTTTTCCGGTCGAAGAATTAATGCTAAGGTAGATATAATCGTCGGGGGGAAAAAAAGCAACTATTTACTCTGAATGAAGGAGCTACTTAGGCGAAAAACAATATGCGGTACTGTCGCAGAAGGAGCGCAAGTTGCGTCCCTAACACCCATTTTGTTCTTAGTTTTTCCGATCAGTATAAATAAAAGAACACATGAAAACAATTAACTTCGTTCTGACCTTGACCAGACGTCCCCATTTTGACTTTTCAGCCACATCACTCCCATTCAGTTACACTCCTGTTACCAAAATGCTACCAAACACCAGTGTTAAATGCAAGAATGTTCATCACAAGCCTGCAACCAGACAGAATGAGAAAGGTTTCCCCTCATACGAATCTGTCTCTCCCAGACTCACCCGGCCTCCACAACACTTGCGAGATACATCCTCATACTGGCATGCGCACACCACAACAACAGTGAAAGAGCTGAAGATAATCTCTCAAAACAATAAACATTAATCAATCATTGAACAAGTGACTGTTATATATTAGCTCAGAAATAATGAAAAAGCTCGTAGCATAACACCCGCCCAAGAACTGATTGGTGGTAGTTAGGGTGGAGGGATGCCTCATCAAGAATAGTTGTCATATTTATAAACCCTGTGTAGTGTTTCACAGTCAAATTAGAGCTAAAACAAATTGAAAAACAATTTAAAAAGCAGCAAACTGGTGTGTAATACTACATAAGTGATATGGAGATGATCTGTTTATCCTGTGAATTGACTGCGATCGTTTCTTTCCAGTCGCTCTATACCCATGATCTCCAGTTTGTAACCACTTGTTCCTTACACACTCACGTACGAACTACCTCAATAGATACAGGGACAAAAATAGATGGTTAGAACTGTTACATCATCAGTTATGAGGAAGATAAGAGAAACGGCCATTCTCTTTGATAAATAAACAGACGGAATTGGTGGAAATTTCGTAAATGAAGCGACGTCACATCCTGCCAAGAGGCTGAACTTTTTCCCTACTTGGGGATTTCATACGCAGGTAGGACGATTCTCTCAATCGCATGCTAGTTAACTACAGGGGTCGGTCACGTACTTCTGGTGGGAGTGGTCGCGTTGTGCTCGTCGAGACCGAATTTGGTGGGTTTTACAGATGGTATTAGTTTTCTGTCCTAATAATTCGCGTAGTCACTCTCTTCAGGGATCTTTCAGTTATAAGTTGCGTTTGAAATGTTTCGCGAACAAACAGGGCACAGGGCACGTTGTACGCTACTATAATGTAAACGAGAAGAGAAAGATTTAACATGCAAAGTATATGACCAAGGCAGAAGAAAAAGAAAACCTCGTTAGCTCTCAAGAATGCAACCCAGTATCTTGTCAGCACCGACCAAATCCGAGTTGTTCAATATTCAGCATGTCTTACGCCCAACACTCAACTACACTCCTAGCTCCTCTTAAACATGAATTAAAGTTCGGCATTCTAGTATTACTTTTTAAAGCATTCATGGATCAAAACAGTCACCGAAAACACAAAATATACACATTCCTTCCCCCCTCACACACACACACACACACACACCAATATTTCTACTCCATTAACGCGGGCACGCAGCACCCACATGGCTATGCATTCAGCTCTTTCCTATCCAACTTTCTAATGTACGAGTTAACTGGCACTGTATGTCCTTGATGTGTGGTTAGCCCTGGAAAATGTCCTCGTATCTTTCCTACTGCCCATGATCTCCAGTTTGTAACCACTTAACTCGAAATATATACCGGTATATTGATTTTGTTCTTGCTATATCTGGGGATTTTTTATTAAACTAAGAAAGGATCATAAGTAACAGTGTTAATGAACGTCATATCTAAGCCTTCCAGTTAAGAAGTATCTCCAGAGCTGAATATAATCGTCAATACATAGCGCGAATAAAATAAATCAAGAAAGAGGCATCCACACAACAGATGTGGAACGTGTCCGAAGGAGGAAGGTTGCAATTTTTACTCCTCGGCAAACGGTTGTGCCACTGAAATACAATTTTCATGTTTTTTGCAGAGAGGTATGACATACTATGAATGGGCTAATAGCTAAAGAAAAAAAGTTTTGGTACTTATTCTTGCAGAGCGGAAATGCTTGGCGTTTTTCGGCTCTATTGGGCAATTAAAAAAAAAATCTGATGCCATTAGAAGGCAATTTTCCCATGGCAATTTAAAATGGGTAAGAAATGCAGCGAGTGGATAAGTAGCTTAAAAGAATACAAAGTTTATGTTCTCGTCAAGCATGGAAATTTTGTGAGGCATATGGGGCAAGACTATTACACTCCAAATTTCTGCTGGAGTATTACGTTCTTCTTCCCTTAGCCCTCTCGGAACAAGAGGGCTTCCTCTGGTTGAAAGGGATCAGCGCTGTTTGTCTAGTCTTGTCAAAAGGAACGGGCCTTGACCTTGGCTTTATTTGTGCTAAAATTTTCTTGGAAAGTGACGAAGAAAAAAAAAAAAGGCCAAAAAATCAGACAAAACTCAGTTACTTTCACATCTCTTAGATAAAAATATGTAGCTGATCCTTTCAGAATTATGCATTTGCTGTTCCATACTGACAATACAGACGATTTTCTCAATCCCTGAAGAATCATTGCGAATAAAAGACTTATTTATCCCAATCATTATGATAAGTTGGTTTGTACTCTTCTCTTAGGGTTGGAGTAATTGTATTTCTAATTTACTTGAAAATTTTGATAAGAATACAGGACTTGTGACTGTAACTATACCTGAAAATTTATCACAATTATAACTGCAATTTAAATGATAACCATGTACTTAGAATTCAGTTATAAATTTGAACTCAATTCCACGAAAAAATTTTCAAATCAACCGCAATTATGACCATTGCAATTTCACTGAATTTCACAATGCGTGATGTTGTACTGTAGTTGTATGTGAGGGAACTTAACCTTTGCAGGTTACAGTCAACATGACGGTTTTCACGGTGCCCTAGTTTGCGGGCATTGCAGTTGTAACGGTACTTATAATTGAACATTTTGCTTCAAATTGTAACTGAAATGTAAATGAACGCTGTAGTCATAATTGTTATCTTAATTGTAATTTAAGAATTCAGGCAGGTATTTGTTTTCGTAACTGTGGCTAATATTAAAAATCGTAATTGCTCCAACCATGTCTTCTACACCTGGACTTTTCTTTTGGAGGGGGAGGAGGAAGATACCTCGTATGGAATGGATTAATGAAGGTTTTATAACTGGCTTTAACCCGCCACGTCCCGTTGACGTGAATGTCAACACGTTTTGTCACTGCCAATCCCGTTGATGTACATAAACGCGAATCAATTGCAAGATTTGTAATTTGCACAATTTTCAATTTTCGCGAGTGATTTTTGGTACGTATACACGGGACACCTTCCTCTACAAGATGCCAGGCAGGGACAATGCCTTACCCAGCATGACCTCCCCCCCCCCATGCCATTGTCTCGGCAATTTACCTGTTACCAGTGACCTGGCCAGTAAAGACATGCCGTGCCACAGTACGAAATTCAGGGCCAGAGCGATTCCCCAATCGATGACAATGTGGAGAACAAACTTTACATAGCATTAGATGAAGAAACAGTCAGAAATGATGATCAGGTGATGTCGCCAAAAAAGGTCAGGTATGTTGATGTGTTTCATGAGTGAAACAATGGTTATATTGCCTATATTACTGTGTGAAAACCAATATACTGTACTCTTGTACTACATAAAAAATTCGTACCAAATAAATAAATAAATACCGTTTATGAGTGATGTGGAATGGTTACCCTCCCATAGAACTCGTTTTCCTCACATTAAGGTGAGGAGGTACTGCTACCTGTATCGAGTATTTTAAACCTCAGTTGAGCGATTTCTTTATGATTTTTCAATGTTTCTCACCAAAAGCGGAGGTTTGAGCCAAAAATTTTTTTTTTCCAAAAATGGTCGGGATTGAGGGGAGTCAGTGGTGGAAAAGTGATCGGGACGGGGTGGGTTAATGAAAGTTATACATGTTTCCTTTCTTCACTAAAATAATTTGTTTTAGTCTTCCTGCCTCCAAACAATTGTGGTAAGACTTTACGTAAAAGGGGAGTAATTAGGGCTATATCTATGCCCACACTTCCTGTTCAAACTCTCCAGTAAGTTGAATATCAAGAATTAGGCGTCCATACCACAGGTGTGGAACGTGTTCGAGGGAGCAAGATATTTTGATAACAGTTACCACTGCAAGGCAGTCAAAACAGATTTAAATGGGTACGACATGCCATGATTAGTTAGGCAGTTGAGCATGGAAAAAAATAAAAAGTTTTGGTGCACTGTTCTTTTCTGCGCAGGAAATTTTATATTTTTCGGCTGTATTTGGTGCGTTTTGGATAAAAGCCTGGTGCCACTGGTTGGAAATTTTCATTATGGTTTCAAAATGGGATAAAATGCCATGACTGGATCAACAGTTGAGAAAAAGACAAAGGTATGGTGCTGCTTAAGCAGGGATATTTTACAAGCCATATGGAGCAAGAATCTTACACACATGTAAAAATTATGTTAAATGATAGTGTTCATGTTCACTTCACTTGATCCAACAAAAATCGCCTTCAAGTTGGAAATATATCAAGAAATGGGCGCTCACACCACTGTTGTGGAATGTGTTCAATGATTTTTTTTTTTTTTTTTTTTGCCTTTTTTTGGCTACATTTTTTCTTTTTAATAGAAAATGGTAGCACTGACAGGCAGTTTTCATGACAATTTCAAAAAAAGAAACACGTGTCTAGAATGGCCCAGTGTTCAAAATAAAGGTTTTGGTGCTATATTCTTGCCTAGGGGAGAGAAGTTTTTGACAATTTTCAGCTATATGTAGTCATAAGAAAAAGTATCGTTACCCCCATGACTGCTTGATGCTAAGCGAACGTTAGATGGGCTATGTGGGTGTGTCTTTGCTGTTCGCCCCTCCCCTATCTAATGTTGCCATATCACAATCCCATTACAAGAGTTGGAATAATGAGCAAGAATGAGCAACCTGGTGGGGAAATATATAGGACATGTTTGCATTACCCTGAGCTCCTCGCCAGGGATTAATAATGAAACTCGGCAGGTTTATTATTTTCCTACTGTTCAACACTTATTATCTATAGAATACAACAAATAAATTATTTTGAATGGTATTAAATCTATAGGCATCGACTGTGTGTGTGTGTGTGCAATTCACCGGGTCGGTCAGGATCACTCGATGGTCGTGATTGTCAGCTTTTACCCTCCCGGAAGGGAGCTGAGAACTCATACAGTCCGATCTAAGGGCAAGGCTGTGACTTTCACACATGCACACACCCGTCCCCTTGCTCAAGGGGGACAGTAACCACCCACTTCGTCAGTGAAACTTTCGCAACCTGAGAGAGGCGTGAACTCCCATCCACCAGATGGCGAGCGAGAATGTTACCACTGAGCCAGTGAGGTGTGTGTGTGTGTGTGTGTGTGTGTGTGTGTGTGTGTGTGTGTGTGTGTGTGTTTAATGATAGTCTAGCAGGGGTGCACGAGTTCATTTGTTTGCTTTAGATGGGTGGTTAAATGCTTCAGATGGATGCTTCAGACGTCTAGAGGCTGTTTTCGAAGCAGAGGGTGGGTATACAAAATATTAAAGCAATGAGACCGAACATGTATTATTATTTTCCTTCTACTCAACATTTATTATATGTAGAAAGCAATACATATCATTATTATACTGAAATTTACTAAATTGGCTTGTATCGGCTGAAGTACTATTATATATCTGGCACGGGTGCACATACTCATTGCCTGTCTGCATGTGTGTTGCCGACTTCAGACCATTCGGTTATATTTTTATTTAATGACTTCTGTGCCGTATAATAAAACGTATTGTCTCTATGCACAGAAGCCAAACGATCTAATTAGCTTTTATTACCTCTAGCACAAATTCTAATATCTGTGTCTCACATAACCGACATTGACGGGTTTGAGGTACAAACTTTCCTGTCCGTCATTCGACAACACTTCGTCGTTGTGTCACAGTGCATAGCTCTGAAGGGTAATGATAGTTTTTCTTATGACTGTACAGTTCTGCTCAGAAATTCGTACTACACCCAAAGTGAAAGGCACAAGCCTCGGTCCGCTCTTTCTGGACGACATGTTAGTACCCCGAACCTCTCGCGACAACAGAGAGCAGCAAGTACCGGAGTCACACAACGAATGCAAAATTTGAGATGAAATGGAGAAATATACAGTAGTCGCTGGGAAGTATTACTGCATATTAATGAAAGAAATACGTGGACATTCTGTGGTCGTGATGAAAACACGTATACAAATAACAAGTTACAGTTCACAAATAGAAAAAATGAAGATAAAGTCTGATATGAATCAATGAGTGATTTACGAGTTGAATACTCTCCCATTAAAACACACACACACACACACACACACACACACACACACACAAGAACAACAACAATAACAACAGCCATTACGACCACCGCCGCCGCCACCTGCCACCCGCCACAACAACCGACCACCACCCCACCACCAACGCCGCCGCCACCACCAACCACCACAGCCGCTGCCACCATCCACCACCATCGACGCATAGAACAAATCGCATATGAAGGAAAATATGTTGAAATAGATTACTTCATCCCTCCTTTTTGTATGAAAAGGCTAAGGAACATATTATAGTTATTACGTGTGTGATCTTCCCTCTAGTAGGCGGTGGATATTATATAAGGATAATTATACGGATGTTTTCAAAGCAAAACAGACAATTTTATTTGTATATCTATTTTTAGTCAACAGAACTTACTATATATATATATATATATATATATATATACATATATATATATATATATACCTAGGCTGCTTCCCCCAAGGAAACGGAGGTAGCTGAGACAGGACGAAACACTCCCCATTTACTCATCCATTCAAACACATTCATTCGCATCTTAGCCCCAAATGGGAGAACGGACAGATCCTCACCGCACCACACAAGGGTCAACTGCGCAATGAAATCAGTGACATCCGCAACAGGGCCTGACAGCAGAACTGGTTTACCCCTGCCACATCATAACAGACCCATCCCCTTACCCGCACCTGACCTGACTAGCTGATCAGACCAAATGAGGGAGAATATCCCCTCAGGGCTGCGTCATCACTTATTCATTCACAATTTCTCTCCATTTATTTCTGTCACGCACAGCCACTCTTCCTTGCTCAACAGACATCCCTCTAGCATCCAGCGCTCTCTTCACACTGTCCATCCATCCTATTCGTGATCTTCCTCTCAGCCTTACACCTCTCACATCAGATCTAGTTATCTTTTTCACCAATCGCTCATTATCCATTCTCTCCATATGCCCAAACCATCGCAACACCCTCTGATCAACTCTGCCAGCCATCTCCCGAACAAGTCCAGTTCTCTTTCGCACTTCATCATTTCGCATCCGATCCATGTGCGTCACTCCACACATACTCCTCAGACACCTCATCTCCATTACATTCAAACTTTTCCTCTCTGCTACACCCATATTCCATGTTTCAGCCCCATATAATGCAGTCGGTACCACAACACCCTCATACAGCCTTCTCTTTACATCCATTCTAAGCGAACGACATTTAAACACTTTTTTCATTCACTCCCAGCACCTTTCCTACTTCATTTTTATTCTAAACTTCACTTCTGCATCTATTCTTCCATCCACAGCAACATGTGACCCTAGATATTTAAAACAATCTACCTCCTCAAGCAACTCACCATTCAAAACTATATTCATCCCCCTACCATCTACCAACCTCGTACACTTCATCACTTTACTCTTATTCTCATTTACTTTCAATTTCCTCCTTTCACACACCCTTCCAAACTCCTCTACCAACTATCTCAATCTCTCCTCTGAATCAGTCATCAGTGCAGTATCATCTGCAAACAGCAGCTGCTTCAGATTCCACTCTCCACCATCAACATTCACCAGACTCAGACCTCCACCTAAAACTCTTGCATTCACCTCCCTTACAACACCATCCATGTAAATATTAAACAACCAAGGCAACATCACACATCCCTGTCGCAGCCCCACTCTCACGGGAAACCAATCACTCACAGCATTTCCCACTCTTACACACGCTCTATTATTTACATAAAAACTTTTCACCCCTTTTAGTAACCTACCATCAAGTCCATACAATCTTAAAACCGTCCACAAAGCCTCCCTATCAATTCTATCATACGCTTTATCTAAATCCATAAATGCCCAAAGACATCCTTGCCTTTCGCTAAATACTTTTCACACACTTGTCTCACAGCAAACACCTGATCAACGCATCCCCTCCCTCTCCTAAAGCCACACTGCTCATCACCAATCACTCCCTCTGTACCCTCTCTAACTCTCATAATTAACACTCTACCATACATCTTACCTACAACACTCAACAGACTTATACCCCTAAAGCTAGTACATTCATACTTATCACTCTTGCCTTTATACAACGGGACCACACAGGCACTTGCCCAGTCAATTGGCACCATACCTTTCTCAAAGCACACATTCAACAATCTTACTAACCAGTCAACAATAGTCACTCCACCACCCTTCAGGCATTCCACAGCACACCCATCCATACCTGCAGCTTTCCCTGTTTTCTTCTCCTTTACTGCCTTCTCCACTTCCCTCCTTCGTGATCAAAGAATCATTCAACTCTCCCAACACATTTATTCCTTGCATCCTTCCATCCGCCACAATCTCAGCCACCCTTTCCTCCTCTACATTTAACAATCTTTCAAATTACTCTGCTCCATCTCTTCCTTACTGCATCCATCCAATTAACATCCTTCCATCCTCTGCTTTTACTCGTTCTTCCCTCCCAGACTCTCCCTTTCGCACCCTTTTCACCTCCTTCCAGAAACATTTTCTTATTCTGTTGAAAATTCTGCCAGCCGCCTGCCCCACCTCTCATCTGCTGCCACTTTAGCATCACGCACAGCCCTTCTCATTCTATTCCTCTTTTCCTTATACCTTTCATATGACATCTCATCCTTCCTCTGCAGCCACACTTCATATGCACGTCTCTTCGTAGCCACAACCAAACTTACTTCCTCGCACCACCATTCACTTCCTTTTCTTACACCACCACCCACACGTCTCACACCACACACCTCTTCTGCATGCCCCACCACAGCACTCCTAAACAACTGCCATTCCTCCTCCACACTGCCATTTACCTGATCTCTCACTGCGTTCCACTCGTCTTTCAATTTCTCCTGATACTCTATCTTTTTCTCTCTTTTATCCAACTCACATTCAAAACCTCCCTGCCACACCTAACCCTCCTAGCTCTCACCCATCTCTTACTAAGTATTAACTCCCTCCACCAGGTAATGGTCAGATATACCTCCATCCTCCCCTCTCAGAACTCTCACATTCAACAATCTTGCTATCACATTCCTAGACACAACCGCATAGTCCATCAAAGCTCTATCAACAATTCTTCCACCCATGTATACTTATAAATATCTTTCTTCTCAGACAGCGTATTCCCAATCACCATCTCTAGCTCAACACACATCGCTATCATTTGTTCCCCATTTTCATTTCTTCCAGGCACACCATGCATACCAGCTACGCCTTCAACTGCTACATTGCCCACTCTAGCATTCAGATCTCCCATCATTACCACATTCACATTCGCTCCAAAACTCTGCAGACACACATCAACATCATTCCAGAAAGACTCCCTCTCTTGTTCATCCCTTTCACTACCAGGCCCATATGCACTCACAAACACCCACAACTTACGTTCAAATTTCGCTTTTACCCACATCAGTCCCGATGACACCTCCTTCCATTCAATCACACATTGCTGTACTTCCGGACTCACTAACAAGGCCACACCTTCTCTTGCCCTTCCTCTATCAACACCTGACAATCTTCCATTCACACTTCCAAACATAGACTCCCCCTTCCCTTTCATCTTCGTTTCACTCAAAGCTAACACATCCAACTTTCTTTTCACAAAATTCTCCCAATCTCCTCCCTTTTAGCCTCAATCGTACTACATCCACGCACATTCATAGACTCAATCTTCAGGGTACGGGGATAATTCCATCCCCATCCCTTTCTCTGGCCTGTCTTTTTTAGGAACTAAAAAACAGAGGAGGGTCCCTAGTCCCCTCAACCCGCCCCTTTTAGTCGCCTTTCACGACATGCAGGGAATACGGTGGCAGAATTTTTCCCAACAGTCTGGCCGCAGAGTGGTAGTACCACCCCATAGTGTGGCCAGATTGTGTATATATATATATATATATATATATATATACTCTCTCTCTCTCTCTCTCTCTCTCTCTCTCTCTATATATATATATATATATATATATATATATCTATATATATATATATATATGGATTGGGAGGCCCTCAGGCAGCACTTCTTTGATTTTTCATGGAATGATTATTGCTTCCACGGCCGGGAGCCATCTGGGTGTGCCTTGCGCATTATGGAGGTTATTCTCTCTGGCATGGAAGCATACATTTCTTTCTCATATCCTCTGACTAACGTAAGAAAGCCTTGGTTTGATCACGCTTGTTCTAATGCTGTCCACAACAAGAAGAGGGCCTATAAAAGGTACCAGAGCCAACCCATCCTGAATGACATCTTTTATACGCTTCTGCCCGGAATCGTGCTAAGTCTGTTCTTCGCTCTGCTAAAAATAATTTCATCCTTACTAAATGCTCTCAACTCTCCAACTCAAATTCTTCCCGCTCCTTGTGGCAACTTGCCAAACACCTTTCTAACAACTTTACCTCATCATCCTTCCCTCCTCTTTTCTACTCTAATGGCTCTGTAGCTATTTCTTCTACTGATAAAGCAGATCTCTTCGCTCAGATTTTCTCCTCCAATTCCACCTTAGATGATTCCGGTGCTGTTCCTCCATCACTTCCCCCCTCTGATTTCCTCGTGCCTAACATTAAAATTTATTCAGTTGATGTATTTTCTGCCATCACTGGCCTCCAATACTAACAAGGCATATGGGTCTGATTGAGTCCCTCCTGTTGTTCTCAAGAACTGTGCTTCTGTGCTTACACCCTGCCTAGGCAAAGTCTTTCGCCTTTGTCTATCACCTTATACCTTTCCTTCTTTCTGGAAGTTTGCTCTAATTCAGCCAGTCCCAAAGAAGGGTGACCATTCCCAGCCCTCTAACTATCGTCCAATTGCTTTAACATCCTGTATCTCAAAAGTTTTCAAGTCAATTCTTAATAGAAAAATTTTAAAGCATCTTTCCTATCACAACCTTCTTTCTGATCGTCAGTCTGGGTTCCGTCAGGGATGCTCCACTGGCGATCTTCTCACCTACCTTTCAGACTCCTGGTCATCCTCCTTTCGGGACTTTGGCGGAAGCTTTGCCATTGCACTTGACATCTTAAAGGCTTTCGATCGAGTCTGGCATAAATCTTTAATTTCGAAACTGCCCTCTTACGGTTTCTATCCTTCTATCTGTGCCTTCATCTCTGGCGTCCTTTCTGGTCGTTCTATAGCTGCTGTTGTAGACAGCCATCGTTCTTCTCCTAGATCTATCAACAGTGATGTTCCTCAGGGCTCTGTCCAATCACCAACTCTCTTCCTTTTATTCATCAATGACCTTCTAAGCTGTACATCTAACCCTATCCATTCATATGCTGATGACTCCACCCTTCACCTATCCATTCGGTTCCCACAACGTCCATCTCAGCAGTTACTTCAACAAACAAGGAACGAGGCTATGGCACACCTAATGTCTGACTTGGCTCGTATCTCTGACTGGGGAAAAATAATCTGGTTGTTTTTAATGCATCAAAGACTCAGTTTTTACACCTATCAACCCGACAAAATATTCTGCAGGTATACCCACTAATGTTAAATAATATTCAACTTAATCCTGCATCATTCCTGAACATGCTTGGGGTTTCATTTACTCGAGACTTATCTTGGAAAGATCATATTACATCTCTTGTAAAATCTGCTTCCAAGAGATTAGGTGTGCTAAGCCGACTCCATTCCTTCTTTACCCCTCTATACAGGGGTTTTATCTGCCCCTGTGTGGAGTACAACTCTCATATGTGGGGATGCTCCCC
>NW_027644898.1:0-999 GCF_032717465.1 Coenobita brevimanus | reverse complement strand
ACATACAGCTCTTCTCAGTAGGGTGAAGTCAAAGGCTTTTCTTCTTATTAACTCTCCTCCTCTTACTGACCCCCTTCAACCTCTGTCTCTTTGTCGCACTGTTGCATCTTTATCTCTTTTCTGTCGCTACTTCAATGGTCACTGCTCCTCTGAAGTGTCTGCATGCATTCCTCATCCTCTACGATGGGCGCGTATCACCCGTCTAGTAGCAAACTCTCATCTCTTTTATGTCCAACTCTCTAATGCAAGAGTTAACCGTTACTCCCAGTCTTTCATTTACGCAACAGGTCAGTTCTGGAACTGTCTCCCTCTGTCTGTATTTCCTGCTTCCTATGATCTCCAGTCTTTCAAATGCAGTGTGTCCAGGCATCTCGAAATGTGTACCCCCTACAATATGTCTACCCCCGATGTATATATGTCGGCGCAGATCCCGTAGAGTTAATAGTACATACACCGATTGGCGTACTATCAGCAGTCTGAATAGTAGGAATTGAGGAATCCTGGCACACCCTTACGGCCGCTGGGTATACTAGGAAGTCTCCAATCTTTACACCACTTTTAAGTTTTAGTGGAGCATTTGTGACATTGAGCAAGTACAGGTAACATAAACTGTCCTCTAAGACTGTACACCACGCTGACTCATAAGTCAAGCCATTTGCACAACACGTCTCAGGTAGTGTTAGTACATCCACTCCTTCGTTCGCACCGGCAACACAAACAGAGACTTTGGTGAACTCATGCGGTAACAAAATTGTGCACGTATTCGTTACTACACGTTTCGTCTCTGCGTGTTGGAGAAGATCATTCACACTGTGTGAGGTAGGTAACTGAGACATGTCTGAGTCAGCGATAGTGTTGTCGGGAGAGGAGGTAAGAGCCATTTCCGAAGGCTGAGAGGATGTATCAGTAGATATTGAGGAATTTATGTCCTTGCTCGCAGTCAGTAAAGGAATGATCTCTGTATTCTCAGATGATGATAGTGGTGGTTTGGGCTGGTCT
>NW_027644897.1:0-20979 GCF_032717465.1 Coenobita brevimanus | reverse complement strand
GACTCAGGGAAGATAAAATACTGTTACGTCCGCATCCCCACACTGTCACAGGGTCCAACAGCAGTAATCTAGTATAAGAATGACGTTGCACACAGTGAGTTGATCTTCCTATGGTCAGCCTTTAGGTATACAGCACACAAGATCAGCTGAGGCGAAAATAAACACTGGCTTCTTAAAGTTCACTGTCTTTATTTTCCAAGTAATTCCACTTATTGCTTTCCAACTACTGCAACTATACAAACTTTACTAAATGCTGTTACACTTAATGCTGGACAACACTTAACTCTTTTCACAAGTATCGAAAATAATCTTCACTGATAGTAATTACAATTAATGCTTGCCAGCAACTCTTCACAAACTTCACTAATAGCACTGCACTACACTCAAACTGAACTGAAAACTGACTGAACTGTTCCAGTCTCTTATCCATCCTTTTATAAGCGTGTATTGTTCGAGAATCATCTACTCCGCAATTCTGGAACCTGCTGGTCTTGTACCTGCCCCTAGCAACAACAGTTACCAACTAGGAGACATCAAAGCACGCCAGAGTTTTCAAAACATTACATAACACAATAAATTATTTTGCATACAAACTTGAATTACATAATTTAACAAGCAATCACTAAAATAAAACATTATAAAGAAAAAGAGCATAAAAATTAATGCACAACTAAGAAATGACTACGCTTACAAACAGCAGGCAAACTGGCAACTCTGACTCGTACTGATACCGGAACTACCGTACGCGAAATGCCGAGAAGCTTTTCGCGCACCTCGCTGGCAAATCTCACTTCTTAACAATACCTTACAAAGAATTAACTTAACAGGGATCAATACATAAGATATTAGACTTGAAAGATCTTAAAAACTACCGAGTAATTCCGATGCTGTCAATCATATGCAAATTATTAAAAAAGATAATCACCAGTAAAATTTCGGACATCCTAAACACCTACCAGACTAGGGAACAAGCAGTCATTCAAAGTGATTTCTTATTCATCGGCCACATACATGCAATAAATCAAATAACTGAGAAGACAAATTAGTACAAGGAATCTTTGTGTATGGCGTTCATTGATTACGAAAAAGCCTTCAACTCAGTAGAAACAACAGTGGTACCAAATACAATTCGTAGACAAAGTGTAGGCGAGATGCACTGTAGAATATTGGCAGAAACATACAGTAATGGAACAGCGACCATACACATACTGGCAAAAAGCACAAAATGTATAAGACAAGACGATACTGTCTCGCCAAAACTGTTTACAGCACGTTATGATAACAGTAGGCAAATAGTTAAAAATAGATAAGATAGCCTGACATTTGACAATGAGAGACACCAACTATACATTAGGCGATACTAAGAGGTCTTGGTGTATGATACAATTTCGCAGTCCATTTGGCAATAACAGCTATACATGATTTCAAACAATGTTAGGCTACCTCTATGTCTCATGGTTTGTGACTGGATGCAGTTGTTCCTCTGTCGTTCAGCATAAAACAGTTAAACTCTGTCAAAATATTTTATGTTCGTGAACACAAAACAACCGTTGAAACCGCTCAGAAAGGAGGACGATGTACGCGCCACAAGAGTTTGGTATTGTTTTTGTGGCCAGAAAGTACGATCTTGAGTGTGTTGAGCTAATATTTAGCATCAAAGAGTAGTTACATTTTTCTTATAAGCCTAATTATTTTTGTTTAGCTGGACAAATATATGAAATGAATGAGAAATAAAGCATATTGATGTTAAAGGAAAGAACAATATCTGTCCCAATACAGATATGGTAGACGCAAACCATTGATTTTCCTTCTATTTGACTACATTACGGCCTCTCTTCCTTATAGCAGTGGATAAAAACTTTATAATATAAACCTTTATTATAGAGAGAGAGGGCACATGAAATGAATGGGGTCTAGCTGCCCGACTTTGATGTCGGAAATTAAATAATCTGGTGAACAGTGGCAGTTTTTTCTTGATTATTGGCATTGGAATGTCGAGAGACCCCATTGGTAAGAATATTAATGAGTATTCTCTGATATGTTAGATGTTCAGTGCTAAAACACAAATATTCTCTGTTGAGTTGCCTAGTTGGTCACACTGATTAGTACCTAGTATCATGGGCGAGAATCTGTTCAAATGCATTTCAAGCTTTCTGAGGATGCCATCGACATTAACCACGATACTGTGCCGATTTACTCTCGTTTCCTTGGCGAACCTCATATGAGGTAGCGGATGATACGATTGATACCCCCTTTAGCAGTACACATGCTTCAGGGTGTAACCTGCTCAAATGTTGTGCTGTTTGACTGGTATCCACTTTGGCTTGAGTAGTTGATACTATAGCATTAATGGTTCTGCACTAGAGTAGGTAACTATTCACGGCGGAGTAGTTTAGGTTAACAGTGACCCTTAACCCTTGCAGAGCTGCTGATCTCATATGAAACAAAACGAAGGTTTGCATGGGCCAAACGGCAAGTGTCAGGTAGGTATAATTTACGTTGGTTATAAAACAGCGACTCAGGGAAAATAAAATACTGTTACGTCCGCATCCCCACACTGTCACAGGGTCCAACAGCAGTAATCTAGTATAAGAATGACGTTGCACCCAGTGAGTTGATATTCCTATGGTCAGCCTTTAGGTATACAGCACACAAGATCAGCTGAGGCGAAAATAAACACTGGCTTCTTAAAGTTCACTGTCTTTATTTTCCAAGTAATTCCACTTATTGCTTTCCAACTACTGCAACTATACAAACTTTACTAAATGCTGTTACACTTAATGCTGGACAACACTTAACTCTTTTCACAAGTATCGAAAATAATCTTCACTGATAGTAATTACAATTAATGCTTGCCAGCAACTCTTCACAAACTTCACTAATAGCACTGCACTACACTCAAACTGAACTGAAAACTGACTGAACTGTTCCAGTCTCTTATCCATCCTTTTATAAGCGTGTATTGTTCGAGAATCATCTACTCCACAATTCTGGAACCTGCTGGTCTTGTACCTGCCCCTAGCAACAACAGTTACCAACTAGGAGACATCAAAGCATGCCAGAGTTTTCAAAACATTACATAACACAATAAATTATTTTGCATACAAACTTGAATTACATAATTTAACAAGCAATCACTAAAATATAACATTATAAAGAAAAAGAGCATAAAAATTAATGCACAACTAAGAAATGACTACGCTTACAAACAGCAGGCAATCTGGCAACTCTGACTCGTACTGATACCGGAACTACCGTACGCGAAATGCCGAGAAGCTTTTCGAACACCTAGCTGGCAAATCTCACTTCTTAACAATACCTTACAAAGAATTAACTTAACAGGGATCAATACATAAGATATTAGACTTGAAAGATCTTAAAAACTACCGAGTAATTCCGATGCTGTCAATCATATGCAAATTATTAAAAAAGATAATCACCAGTAAAATTTCGGACATCCTAAACACCTACCAGACTAGGAACAAGCAGTCATTCAAAGTAATTTCTTATTCATCGGCCACATACATGCAATAAATCAAATAACTGAGAAGACAAATTAGTACAAGGAATCTTTGTGTATGGCGTTCATTGATTACGAAAAAGCCTTCAACTCAGTAGAAACAACAGTGGTACCAAATACAATTCGTAGACAAAGTGTAGGTGAGATGCACTGTAGAATATTGGCAGAAACATACAGTAATGGAACAGTGACCATACACATACTGGCAAAAAGCACAAAATGTATAAGACAAGACGATACTGTCTCGCCAAAACTGTTTACAGCACGTTATGATAACAGTAGGCAAATAGTTAAAAATAGATAAGATAGCCTGACATTTGACAATGAGAGACACCAACTATACATTAGGCGATACTAAGAGGTCTTGGTGTATGATACAATTTCGCAGTCCATTTGGCAATAACAGCTATACATGATTTCAAACAATGTTAGGCTACCTCTATGTCTCATGGTTTGTGACTGGATGCAGTTGTTCCTCTGTCGTTCAGCATAAAACAGTTAAACTCTGTCAAAATATTTTATGTTCGTGAACACAAAACAACCGTTGAAACCGCTCAGAAAGGAGGACGATGTACGCGCCACAAGAGTTTGGTATTGTTTTTGTGGCCAGAAAGTACGATCTTGAGTGTGTTGAGCTAATATTTAGCATCAAAGAGTAGTTACATTTTTCTTATAAGCCTAATTATTTTTGTTTAGCTGGACAAATATATGAAATGAATGAGAAATAAAGCATATTGATGTTAAAGGAAAGAACAATATCTGTCCCAATACAGATATGGTAGACGCAAACCATTGATTTTCCTTCTATTTGACTACATCACGGCCTCTCTTCCTTATAGCAGTGGATAAAAACTTTATAATATAAACCTTTATTATAGAGAGAGAGGGCACATGAAATGAATGGGTCTAGCTGCCCGACTTTGATGTCGGAAATTAAATAATCTGGTGAACAGTGGCAGTTTTTTCTTGATTATTGGCATTGGAATGTCGAGAGACCCCATTGGTTAGAATATTAATGAGTATTCTCTGATATGTTAGATGTTCAGTGCTAAAACACAAATATTCTCTGTTGAGTTGCCTAGTTTGTCACACTGATTAGTACCTAGTATCATGGGCGAGAATCTGTTCAAATGTATTTCAAGCTTTCTGAGGATGCCATCGACATTAACCACGATACTGTGCCGATTTACTCTCGTTTCCTTGGCAAACCTCATGTGAGGTAGCGGATGATACGGTTGATACCCCATTTAGCAGTACACATGCTTCAGGGTGTAACCTGCTCAAATGTTGTGCTGTTTGACTGGTATCCACTTTGGCTTGAGTAGTTGATACTATAGCATTAATGGTTCCGCACTAGAGTAGGTAACTATTCACGGCGGAGTAGTTTAGGTTAACAGTGACCCTTAACCCTTGCAGAGCTGCTGATCTCATATGAAACAAAACGAAGGTTTGCATGGGCCAAACGGCAAGTGTCAGGTAGGTATAATTTACGTTGGTTATAAAACAGCGACTCAGGGAAAATAAAATACTGTTACGTCCGCATCCCCACACTGTCACAGGGTCCAACAGCAGTAATCTAGTATAAGAATGACGTTGCACCCAGTGAGTTGATCTTCCTATGGTCAGCCTTTAGGTATACAGCACACAAGATCAGCTGAGGCGAAAATAAACACTGGCTTCTTAAAGTTCACTGTCTTTATTTTCCAAGTAATTCCACTTATTGCTTTCCAACTACTGCAACTATACAAACTTTACTAAATGCTGTTACACTTAATGCTGGACAACACTTAACTCTTTTCACAAGTATCGAAAATAATCTTCACTGATAGTAATTACAATTAATGCTTGCCAGCAACTCTTCACAAACTTCACTAATAGCACTGCACTACACTCAAACTGAACTGAAAACTGACTGAACTGTTCCAGTCCCTTATCCATCCTTTTATAAGCGTGTATTGTTCGAGAATCATCTACTCCACAATTCTGGAACCTGCTGGTCTTGTACCTGCCCCTAGCAACAACAGTTACCAACTAGGAGACATCAAAGCATGCCAGAGTTTTCAAAACATTACATAACACAATAAATTATTTTGCATACAAACTTGAATTACATAATTTAACAAGCAATCACTAAAATATAACATTATAAAGAAAAAGAGCATAAAAATTAATGCACAACTAAGAAAATGACTACGCTTACAAACAGCAGGCAATCTGGCAACTCTGACTCGTACTGATACCGGAACTACCGTACGCGAAATGCCGAGAAGCTTTTCGAACACCTAGCTGGCAAATCTCACTTCTTAACAATACCTTACAAAGAATTAACTTAACAGGGATCAATACATAAGATATTAGACTTGAAAGATCTTAAAAACTACCGAGTAATTCCGATGCTGTCAATCATATGCAAATTATTAAAAAAGATAATCACCAGTAAAATTTCGGACATCCTAAACACCTACCAGACTAGGAACAAGCAGTCATTCAAAGTAATTTCTTCTTCATCGGCCACATACATGCAATAAATCAAATAACTGAGAAGACAAATTAGTACAAGGAATCTTTGTGTATGGCGTTCATTGATTACGAAAAAGCCTTCAACTCAGTAGAAACAACAGTGGTACCAAATACAATTCGTAGACAAAGTGTAGGCGAGATGCACTGTAGAATATTGGCAGAAACATACAGTAATGGAACAGCGACCATACACATACTGGCAAAAAGCACAAAATGTATAAGACAAGACGATACTGTCTCGCCAAAACTGTTTACAGCACGTTATGATAACAGTAGGCAAATAGTTAAAAATAGATAAGATAGCCTGACATTTGACAATGAGAGACACCAACTATACATTAGGCGATACTAAGAGGTCTTGGTGTATGATACAATTTCGCAGTCCATTTGGCAATAACAGCTATACATGATTTCAAACAATGTTAGGCTACCTCTATGTCTCATGGTTTGTGACTGGATGCAGTTGTTCCTCTGTCGTTCAGCATAAAACAGTTAAACTCTGTCAAAATATTTTATGTTCGTGAACACAAAACAACCGTTGAAACCGCTCAGAAAGGAGGACGATGTACGCGCCACAAGAGTTTGGTATTGTTTTTGTGGCCAGAAAGTACGATCTTGAGTGTGTTGAGCTAATATTTAGCATCAAAGAGTAGTTACATTTTTCTTATAAGCCTAATTATTTTTGTTTAGCTGGACAAATATATGAAATGAATGAGAAATAAAGCATATTGATGTTAAAGGAAAGAACAATATCTGTCCCAATACAGATATGGTAGACGCAAACCATTGATTTTCCTTCTATTTGACTACATCACGGCCTCTCTTCCTTATAGCAGTGGATAAAAACTTTATAATATAAACCTTTATTATAGAGAGAGAGGGCACATGAAATGAATGGGGTCTAGCTGCCCGACTTTGATGTCGGAAATTAAATAATCTGGTGAACAGTGGCAGTTTTTTCTTGATTATTGGCATTGGAATGTCGAGAGACCCCATTGGTTAGAATATTAATGAGTATTCTCTGATATGTTAGATGTTCAGTGCTAAAACACAAATATTCTCTGTTGAGTTGCCTAGTTGGTCACACTGATTAGTACCTAGTATCATGGGCGAGAATCTGTTCAAATGTATTTCAAGCTTTCTGAGGATGCCATCGACATTAACCACGATACTGTGCCGATTTACTCTCGTTTCCTTGGCAAACCTCATGTGAGGTAGCGGATGATACGGTTGATACCCCCTTTAGCAGTACACATGCTTCAGGGTGTAACCTGCTCAAATGTTGTGCTGTTTGACTGGTATCCACTTTGGCTTGAGTAGTTGATACTATAGCATTAATGGTTCCGCACTAGAGTAGGTAACTATTCACGGCGGAGTAGTTTAGGTTAACAGTGACCCTTAACCCTTGCAGAGCTGCTGATCTCATATGAAACAAAACGAAGGTTTGCATGGGCCAAACGGCAAGTGTCAGGTAGGTATAATTTACGTTGGTTATAAAACAGCGACTCAGGGAAAATAAAATACTGTTACGTCCGCATCCCCACACTGTCACAGGGTCCAACAGCAGTAATCTAGTATAAGAATGACGTTGCACCCAGTGAGTTGATCTTCCTATGGTCAGCCTTTAGGTATACAGCACACAAGATCAGCTGAGGCGAAAATAAACACTGGCTTCTTAAAGTTCACTGTCTTTATTTTCCAAGTAATTCCACTTATTGCTTTCCAACTACTGCAACTATACAAACTTTACTAAATGCTGTTACACTTAATGCTGGACAACACTTAACTCTTTTCACAAGTATCGAAAATAATCTTCACTGATAGTAATTACAATTAATGCTTGGCAGCAACTCTTCACAAACTTCACTAATAGCACTGCACTACACTCAAACTGAACTGAAAACTGACTGAACTGTTCCAGTCCCTTATCCATCCTTTTATAAGCGTGTATTGTTCGAGAATCATCTACTCCACAATTCTGGAACCTGCTGGTCTTGTACCTGCCCCTAGCAACAACAGTTACCAACTAGGAGACATCAAAGCATGCCAGAGTTTTCAAAACATTACATAACACAATAAATTATTTTGCATACAAACTTGAATTACATAATTTAACAAGCAATCACTAAAATATAACATTATAAAGAAAAAGAGCATAAAAATTAATGCACAACTAAGAAATGACTACGCTTACAAACAGCAGGCAAACTGGCAACTCTGACTCGTACTGATACCGGAACTACCGTACGCGAAATGCCGAGAAGCTTTTCGAACACCTAGCTGGCAAATCTCACTTCTTAACAATACCTTACAAAGAATTAACTTAACAGGGATCAATACATAAGATATTAGACTTGAAAGATCTTAAAAACTACCGAGTAATTCCGATGCTGTCAATCATATGCAAATTATTAAAAAAGATAATCACCAGTAAAATTTCGGACATCCTAAACACCTACCAGACTAGGAACAAGCAGTCATTCAAAGTAATTTCTTATTCATCGGCCACATACATGCAATAAATCAAATAACTGAGAAGACAAATTAGTACAAGGAATCTTTGTGTATGGCGTTCATTGATTACGAAAAAGCCTTCAACTCAGTAGAAACAACAGTGGTACCAAATACAATTCGTAGACAAAGTGTAGGCGAGATGCACTGTAGAATATTGGCAGAAACATACAGTAATGGAACAGCGACCATACACATACTGGCAAAAAGCACAAAATGTATAAGACAAGACGATACTGTCTCGCCAAAACTGTTTACAGCACGTTATGATAACAGTAGGCAAATAGTTAAAAATAGATAAGATAGCCTGACATTTGACAATGAGAGACACCAACTATACATTAGGCGATACTAAGAGGTCTTGGTGTATGATACAATTTCGCAGTCCATTTGGCAATAACAGCTATACATGATTTCAAACAATGTTAGGCTACCTCTATGTCTCATGGTTTGTGACTGGATGCAGTTGTTCCTCTGTCGTTCAGCATAAAACAGTTAAACTCTGTCAAAATATTTTATGTTCGTGAACACAAAACAACCGTT
Source organism: Coenobita brevimanus (assembly GCF_032717465.1). Taxonomy (NCBI): domain Eukaryota; kingdom Metazoa; phylum Arthropoda; class Malacostraca; order Decapoda; family Coenobitidae; genus Coenobita; species Coenobita brevimanus. Next base: position 11,885 of record NW_027644897.1, on the reverse strand, counting down.
GAAACCGCTCAGAAAGGAGGACGATGTACGCGCCACAAGAGTTTGGTATTGTTTTTGTGGCCAAAAAGTACGATCTTGAGTGTGTTGAGCTAATATTTAGCATCAAAGAGTAGTTACATTTTTCTTATAAGCCTAATTATTTTTGTTTAGCTGGACAAATATATGAAATGAATGAGAAATAAAGCATATTGATGTTAAAGGAAAGAACAATATCTGTCCCAATACAGATATGGTAGACGCAAACCATTGATTTTCCTTCTATTTGACTACATTACGGCCTCTCTTCCTTATAGCAGTGGATAAAAACTTTATAATATAAACCTTTATTATAGAGAGAGAGGGCACATGAAATGAATGGGGTCTAGCTGCCCGACTTTGATGTCGGAAATTAAATAATCTGGTGAACAGTGGCAGCCTTTTCTTGATTATTGGCATTGGAATGTCGAGAGACCCCATTGGTTAGAATATTAATGAGTATTCTCTGATATGTTAGATGTTCAGTGCTAAAACACAAATATTCTCTGTTGAGTTGCCTAGTTGGTCACACTGATTAGTACCTAGTATCATGGGCGAGAATCTGTTCAAATGTATTTCAAGCTTTCTGAGGATGCCATCGACATTAACCACGATACTGTGCCGATTTACTCTCGTTTCCTTGGCAAACCTCATATGAGGTAGCGGATGATACGGTTGATACCCCCTTTAGCAGTACACATGCTTCAGGGTGTAACCTGCTCAAATGTTGTGCTGTTTGACTGGTATCCACTTTGGCTTCAGTAGTTGATACTATAGCATTAATGGTTCTGCACTAGAGTAGGTAACTATTCACGGCGGAGTAGTTTAGGTTAACAGTGACCCTTAACCCTTGCAGAGCTGCTGGTCTCATATGAAACAAAACGAAGGTTTGCATGGGCCAAACGGCAAGTGTCAGGTAGGTATAATTTACGTTGGTTATAAAACAGCGACTCAGGGAAGATAAAATACTGTTACGTCCGCATCCCCACACTGTCACAGGGTCCAACAGCAGTAATCTAGTATAAGAATGACGTTGCACACAGTGAGTTGATCTTCCTATGGTCAGCCTTTAGGTATACAGCACACAAGATCAGCTGAGGCGAAAATAAACACTGGCTTCTTAAAGTTCACTGTCTTTATTTTCCAAGTAATTCCACTTATTGCTTTCCAACTACTGCAACTATACAAACTTTACTAAATGCTGTTACACTTAATGCTGGACAACACTTAACTCTTTTCACAAGTATCGAAAATAATCTTCACTGATAGTAATTACAATTAATGCTTGCCAGCAACTCTTCACAAACTTCACTAATAGCACTGCACTACACTCAAACTGAACTGAAAACTGACTGAACTGTTCCAGTCTCTTATCCATCCTTTTATAAGCGTGTATTGTTCGAGAATCATCTACTCCGCAATTCTGGAACCTGCTGGTCTTGTACCTGCCCCTAGCAACAACAGTTACCAACTAGGAGACATCAAAGCATGCCAGAGTTTTCAAAACATTACATAACACAATAAATTATTTTGCATACAAACTTGAATTACATAATTTAACAAGCAATCACTAAAATAAAACATTATAAAGAAAAAGAGCATAAAAATTAATGCACAACTAAGAAATGACTACGCTTACAAACAGCAGGCAAACTGGCAACTCTGACTCGTACTGATACCGGAACTACCGTACGCGAAATGCCGAGAAGCTTTTCGCGCACCTCGCTGGCAAATCTCACTTCTTAACAATACCTTACAAAGAATTAACTTAACAGGGATCAATACATAAGATATTAGACTTGAAAGATCTTAAAAACTACCGAGTAATTCCGATGCTGTCAATCATATGCAAATTATTAAAAAAGATAATCACCAGTAAAATTTCGGACATCCTAAACACCTACCAGACTAGGAACAAGCAGTCATTCAAAGTGATTTCTTATTCATCGGCCACATACATGCAATAAATCAAATAACTGAGAAGACAAATTAGTACAAGGAATCTTTGTGTATGGCGTTCATTGATTACGAAAAAGCCTTCAACTCAGTAGAAACAACAGTGGTACCAAATACAATTCGTAGACAAAGTGTAGGCGAGATGCACTGTAGAATATTGGCAGAAACATACAGTAATGGAACAGCGACCATACACATACTGGCAAAAAGCACAAAATGTATAAGACAAGACGATACTGTCTCGCCAAAACTGTTTACAGCACGTTATGATAACAGTAGGCAAATAGTTAAAAATAGATAAGATAGCCTGACATTTGACAATGAGAGACACCAACTATACATTAGGCGATACTAAGAGGTCTTGGTGTATGATACAATTTCGCAGTCCATTTGGCAATAACAGCTATACATGATTTCAAACAATGTTAGGCTACCTCTATGTCTCATGGTTTGTGACTGGATGCAGTTGTTCCTCTGTCGTTCAGCATAAAACAGTTAAATTCTGTCAAAATATTTTATGTTCGTGAACACAAAACAACCGTTGAAACCGCTCAGAAAGGAGGACGATGTACGCGCCACAAGAGTTTGGTATTGTTTTTGTGGCCAGAAAGTACGATCTTGAGTGTGTTGAGCTAATATTTAGCATCAAAGAGTAGTTACATTTTTCTTATAAGCCTAATTATTTTTGTTTAGCTGGACAAATATATGAAATGAATGAGAAATAAAGCATATTGATGTTAAAGGAAAGAACAATATCTGTCCCAATACAGATATGGTAGACGCAAACCATTGATTTTCCTTCTATTTGACTACATTACGACCTCTCTTCCTTATAGCAGTGGATAAAAACTTTATAATATAAACCTTTATTATAGAGAGAGAGGGCACATGAAATGAATGGGGTCTAGCTGCCCGACTTTGATGTCGGAAATTAAATAATCTGGTGAACAGTGGCAGTTTTTTCTTGATTATTGGCATTGGAATGTCGAGAGACCCCATTGGTTAGAATATTAATGAGTATTCTCTGATATGTTAGATGTTCAGTGCTAAAACACAAATATTCTCTGTTGAGTTGCCTAGTTGGTCACACTGATTAGTACCTAGTATCATGGGCGAGAATCTGTTCAAATGCATTTCAAGCTTTCTGAGGATGCCATCGACATTAACCACGATACTGTGCCGATTTACTCTCGTTTCCTTGGCAAACCTCATATGAGGTAGCGGATGATACGGTTGATACCCCCTTTAGCAGTACACATGCTTCAGGGTGTAACCTGCTCAAATGTTGTGCTGTTTGACTGGTATCCACTTTGGCTTGAGTAGTTGATACTATAGCATTAATGGTTCTGCACTAGAGTAGGTAACTATTCACGGCGGAGTAGTTTAGGTTAACAGTGACCCTTAACCCTTGCAGAGCTGCTGATCTCATATGAAACAAAACGAAGGTTTGCATGGGCCAAACGGCAAGTGTCAGGTAGGTATAATTTACGTTGGTTATAAAACAGCGACTCAGGGAAAATAAAATACTGTTACGTCCGCATCCCCACACTGTCACAGGGTCCAACAGCAGTAATCTAGTATAAGAATGACGTTGCACCCAGTGAGTTGATATTCCTATGGTCAGCCTTTAGGTATACAGCACACAAGATCAGCTGAGGCGAAAATAAACACTGGCTTCTTAAAGTTCACTGTCTTTATTTTCCAAGTAATTCCACTTATTGCTTTCCAACTACTGCAACTATACAAACTTTACTAAATGCTGTTACACTTAATGCTGGACAACACTTAACTCTTTTCACAAGTATCGAAAATAATCTTCACTGATAGTAATTACAATTAATGCTTGCCAGCAACTCTTCACAAACTTCACTAATAGCACTGCACTACACTCAAACTGAACTGAAAACTGACTGAACTGTTCCAGTCTCTTATCCATCCTTTTATAAGCGTGTATTGTTCGAGAATCATCTACTCCACAATTCTGGAACCTGCTGGTCTTGTACCTGCCCCTAGCAACAACAGTTACCAACTAGGAGACATCAAAGCATGCCAGAGTTTTCAAAACATTACATAACACAATAAATTATTTTGCATACAAACTTGAATTACATAATTTAACAAGCAATCACTAAAATATAACATTATAAAGAAAAAGAGCATAAAAATTAATGCACAACTAAGAAATGACTACGCTTACAAACAGCAGGCAATCTGGCAACTCTGACTCGTACTGATACCGGAACTACCGTACGCGAAATGCCGAGAAGCTTTTCGAACACCTAGCTGGCAAATCTCACTTCTTAACAATACCTTACAAAGAATTAACTTAACAGGGATCAATACATAAGATATTAGACTTGAAAGATCTTAAAAACTACCGAGTAATTCCGATGCTGTCAATCATATGCAAATTATTAAAAAAGATAATCACCAGTAAAATTTCGGACATCCTAAACACCTACCAGACTAGGAACAAGCAGTCATTCAAAGTAATTTCTTATTCATCGGCCACATACATGCAATAAATCAAATAACTGAGAAGACAAATTAGTACAAGGAATCTTTGTGTATGGCGTTCATTGATTACGAAAAAGCCTTCAACTCAGTAGAAACAACAGTGGTACCAAATACAATTCGTAGACAAAGTGTAGGTGAGATGCACTGTAGAATATTGGCAGAAACATACAGTAATGGAACAGCGACCATACACATACTGGCAAAAAGCACAAAATGTATAAGACAAGACGATACTGTCTCGCCAAAACTGTTTACAGCACGTTATGATAACAGTAGGCAAATAGTTAAAAATAGATAAGATAGCCTGACATTTGACAATGAGAGACACCAACTATACATTAGGCGATACTAAGAGGTCTTGGTGTATGATACAATTTCGCAGTCCATTTGGCAATAACAGCTATACATGATTTCAAACAATGTTAGGCTACCTCTATGTCTCATGGTTTGTGACTGGATGCAGTTGTTCCTCTGTCGTTCAACATAAAACAGTTAAACTCTGTCAAAATATTTTATGTTCGTGAACACAAAACAACCGTTGAAACCGCTCAGAAAGGAGGACGATGTACGCGCCACAAGAGTTTGGTATTGTTTTTGTGGCCAAAAAGTACGATCTTGAGTGTGTTGAGCTAATATTTAGCATCAAAGAGTAGTTACATTTTTCTTATAAGCCTAATTATTTTTGTTTAGCTGGACAAATATATGAAATGAATGAGAAATAAAGCATATTGATGTTAAAGGAAAGAACAATATCTGTCCCAATACAGATATGGTAGACGCAAACCATTGATTTTCCTTCTATTTGACTACATTACGGCCTCTCTTCCTTATAGCAGTGGATAAAAACTTTATAATATAAACCTTTATTATAGAGAGAGAGGGCACATGAAATGAATGGGGTCTAGCTGCCCGACTTTGATGTCGGAAATTAAATAATCTGGTGAACAGTGGCAGCTTTTTCTTGATTATTGGCATTGGAATGTCGAGAGACCCCATTGGTTAGAATATTAATGAGTATTCTCTGATATGTTAGATGTTCAGTGCTAAAACACAAATATTCTCTGTTGAGTTGCCTAGTTGGTCACACTGATTAGTACCTAGTATCATGGGCGAGAATCTGTTCAAATGTATTTCAAGCTTTCTGAGGATGCCATCGACATTAACCACGATACTGTGCCGATTTACTCTCGTTTCCTTGGCAAACCTCATATGAGGTAGCGGATGATACGGTTGATACCCCCTTTAGCAGTACACATGCTTCAGGGTGTAACCTGCTCAAATGTTGTGCTGTTTGACTGGTATCCACTTTGGCTTCAGTAGTTGATACTATAGCATTAATGGTTCTGCACTAGAGTAGGTAACTATTCACGGCGGAGTAGTTTAGGTTAACAGTGACCCTTAACCCTTGCAGAGCTGCTGGTCTCATATGAAACAAAACGAAGGTTTGCATGGGCCAAACGGCAAGTGTCAGGTAGGTATAATTTACGTTGGTTATAAAACAGCGACTCAGGGAAGATAAAATACTGTTACGTCCGCATCCCCACACTGTCACAGGGTCCAACAGCAGTAATCTAGTATAAGAATGACGTTGCACACAGTGAGTTGATCTTCCTATGGTCAGCCTTTAGGTATACAGCACACAAGATCAGCTGAGGCGAAAATAAACACTGGCTTCTTAAAGTTCACTGTCTTTATTTTCCAAGTAATTCCACTTATTGCTTTCCAACTACTGCAACTATACAAACTTTACTAAATGCTGTTACACTTAATGCTGGACAACACTTAACTCTTTTCACAAGTATCGAAAATAATCTTCACTGATAGTAATTACAATTAATGCTTGCCAGCAACTCTTCACAAACTTCACTAATAGCACTGCACTACACTCAAACTGAACTGAAAACTGACTGAACTGTTCCAGTCTCTTATCCATCCTTTTATAAGTGTGTATTGTTCGAGAATCATCTACTCCGCAATTCTGGAACCTGCTGGTCTTGTACCTGCCCCTAGCAACAACAGTTACCAACTAGGAGACATCAAAGCATGCCAGAGTTTTCAAAACATTACATAACACAATAAATTATTTTGCATACAAACTTGAATTACATAATTTAACAAGCAATCACTAAAATAAAACATTATAAAGAAAAAGAGCATAAAAATTAATGCACAACTAAGAAATGACTACGCTTACAAACAGCAGGCAAACTGGCAACTCTGACTCGTACTGATACCGGAACTACCGTACGCGAAATGCCGAGAAGCTTTTCGCGCACCTCGCTGGCAAATCTCACTTCTTAACAATACCTTACAAAGAATTAACTTAACAGGGATCAATACATAAGATATTAGACTTGAAAGATCTTAAAAACTACCGAGTAATTCCGATGCTGTCAATCATATGCAAATTATTAAAAAAGATAATCACCAGTAAAATTTCGGACATCCTAAACACCTACCAGACTAGGAACAAGCAGTCATTCAAAGTGATTTCTTATTCATCGGCCACATACATGCAATAAATCAAATAACTGAGAAGACAAATTAGTACAAGGAATCTTTGTGTATGGCGTTCATTGATTACGAAAAAGCCTTCAACTCAGTAGAAACAACAGTGGTACCAAATACAATTCGTAGACAAAGTGTAGGCGAGATGCACTGTAGAATATTGGCAGAAACATACAGTAATGGAACAGCGACCATACACATACTGGCAAAAAAGCACAAAATGTATAAGACAAGACGATACTGTCTCGCCAAAACTGTTTACAGCACGTTATGATAACAGTAGGCAAATAGTTAAAAATAGATAAGATAGCCTGACATTTGACAATGAGAGACACCAACTATACATTAGGCGATACTAAGAGGTCTTGGTGTATGATACAATTTCGCAGTCCATTTGGCAATAACAGCTATACATGATTTCAAACAATGTTAGGCTACCTCTATGTCTCATGGTTTGTGACTGGATGCAGTTGTTCCTCTGTCGTTCAGCATAAAACAGTTAAACTCTGTCAAAATATTTTATGTTCGTGAACACAAAACAACCGTTGAAACCGCTCAGAAAGGAGGACGATGTACGCGCCACAAGAGTTTGGTATTGTTTTTGTGGCCAGAAAGTACGATCTTGAGTGTGTTGAGCTAATATTTAGCATCAAAGAGTAGTTACATTTTTCTTATAAGCCTAATTATTTTTGTTTAGCTGGACAAATATATGAAATGAATGAGAAATAAAGCATATTGATGTTAAAGGAAAGAACAATATCTGTCCCAATACAGATATGGTAGACGCAAACCATTGATTTTCCTTCTATTTGACTACATTACGGCCTCTCTTCCTTATAGCAGTGGATAAAAACTTTATAATATAAACCTTTATTATAGAGAGAGAGGGCACATGAAATGAATGGGGTCTAGCTGCCCGACTTTGATGTCGGAAATTAAATAATCTGGTGAACAGTGGCAGTTTTTTCTTGATTATTGGCATTGGAATGTCGAGAGACCCCATTGGTTAGAATATTAATGAGTATTCTCTGATATGTTAGATGTTCAGTGCTAAAACACAAATATTCTCTGTTGAGTTGCCTAGTTGGTCACACTGATTAGTACCTAGTATCATGGGCGAGAATCTGTTCAAATGCATTTCAAGCTTTCTGAGGATGCCATCGACATTAACCACGATACTGTGCCGATTTACTCTCGTTTCCTTGGCAAACCTCATATGAGGTAGCGGATGATACGGTTGATACCCCCTTTAGCAGTACACATGCTTCAGGGTGTAACCTGCTCAAATGTTGTGCTGTTTGACTGGTATCCACTTTGGCTTGAGTAGTTGATACTATAGCATTAATGGTTCTGCACTAGAGTAGGTAACTATTCACGGCGGAGTAGTTTAGGTTAACAGTGACCCTTAACCCTTGCAGAGCTGCTGATCTCATATGAAACAAAACGAAGGTTTGCATGGGCCAAACGGCAAGTGTCAGGTAGGTATAATTTACGTTGGTTATAAAACAGCGACTCAGGGAAAATAAAATACTGTTACGTCCGCATCCCCACACTGTCACAGGGTCCAACAGCAGTAATCTAGTATAAGAATGACGTTGCACCCAGTGAGTTGATATTCCTATGGTCAGCCTTTAGGTATACAGCACACAAGATCAGCTGAGGCGAAAATAAACACTGGCTTCTTAAAGTTCACTGTCTTTATTTTCCAAGTAATTCCACTTATTGCTTTCCAACTACTGCAACTATACAAACTTTACTAAATGCTGTTACACTTAATGCTGGACAACACTTAACTCTTTTCACAAGTATCGAAAATAATCTTCACTGATAGTAATTACAATTAATGCTTGCCAGCAACTCTTCACAAACTTCACTAATAGCACTGCACTACACTCAAACTGAACTGAAAACTGACTGAACTGTTCCAGTCTCTTATCCATCCTTTTATAAGCGTGTATTGTTCGAGAATCATCTACTCCACAATTCTGGAACCTGCTGGTCTTGTACCTGCCCCTAGCAACAACAGTTACCAACTAGGAGACATCAAAGCATGCCAGAGTTTTCAAAACATTACATAACACAATAAATTATTTTGCATACAAACTTGAATTACATAATTTAACAAGCAATCACTAAAATATAACATTATAAAGAAAAAGAGCATAAAAATTAATGCACAACTAAGAAATGACTACGCTTACAAACAGCAGGCAATCTGGCAACTCTGACTCGTACTGATACCGGAACTACCGTACGCGAAATGCCGAGAAGCTTTTCGAACACCTAGCTGGCAAATCTCACTTCTTAACAATACCTTACAAAGAATTAACTTAACAGGGATCAATACATAAGATATTAGACTTGAAAGATCTTAAAAACTACCGAGTAATTCCGATGCTGTCAATCATATGCAAATTATTAAAAAAGATAATCACCAGTAAAATTTCGGACATCCTAAACACCTACCAGACTAGGAACAAGCAGTCATTCAAAGTAATTTCTTATTCATCGGCCACATACATGCAATAAATCAAATAACTGAGAAGACAAATTAGTACAAGGAATCTTTGTGTATGGCGTTCATTGATTACGAAAAAGCCTTCAACTCAGTAGAAACAACAGTGGTACCAAATACAATTCGTAGACAAAGTGTAGGTGAGATGCACTGTAGAATATTGGCAGAAACATACAGTAATGGAACAGCGACCATACACATACTGGCAAAAAGCACAAAATGTATAAGACAAGACGATACTGTCTCGCCAAAACTGTTTACAGCACGTTTAACAGAAGTATTTAGAAAGCTTAACTGGAGCAATAAAATGATTAAAATAGAAGATAATATCTGAGTAACCTCAGGTTCGCAAATGACATCGTCCTCTTTGGTGAGTCAGGTGGATAACTGCAACAGTTGATGAAAGATTTAAACAGAGAAAGCCTCTGTGTAGGACTGAAGATGAATAAGAAAATGAAAAAAAACAAAAAAAAAAAAAACTCCATAACCATGCTCAAACTGAGGAAATAAGAATCCAAAGCACGCTGTTGAATTAGTTGATGAATTTGTATACGTAGGGCAACTTTTGCAGTAACCAATCATTCAGGCCCGAAATAAGTAGATGTATAAAGCTGAGTTTGAGGCGTTTGGTAAACAAAGCAGCCTATTATAAAGCACTTTACCATAGAGTTCAAAGCGAAAATTTTAGAATAATTTCTTTCACCCCGTAATGACTCTCGGCTCAAGAGTCATGGACAATAACCGAACCACTTGAAAATAATATAATAATCATAATAATAATAATAATAATAATAATAATAGTGGTTAGGAGGAGGCCGTAGCACGGGCCGAACAGGGTAGTACTCCCGAGGGGAATGGGAATGCTGGTGAAAGGGAGAGCGCGAGCTCCTGTTTCACTAGCTATCTAACCAACCCCCTTTGCTACGCTGCCAAGCGTAGGGCTAGAAGAGAAGTATACAGGGCAAAGTCTGAGTCATAGAGACAATTACTTGATAACCTAAATCATGGGGAAAGGAAAAATATATTTAGGGTGGCAGGTCTGGTGAAGAGGGATAATCAGGATATTATAGGTGAGCAGTGTGTGAAGAATGATGAAGGAAGGGTAGTGGTGAACAGTGAGGATATTAAAGATGCATGGAGAGAGCATTATAACCGGTTGTTGAATGAGGAGTTTGACTGGGACAGGGAAGGTTTGGAGCCAGCAGATCCAGTGTCTGGACCTTGGCCTTTGATTGATACTGCTACTGTGAGTGAGGCAATAGGCAGGATGAGGGTGGGGAAGGCAGCAGGTGTGTCTGGGTTGACTGCCGAAATGTTGAAGGCCTCAGGCGATATAGGGGTGAGTTTAGTCACTGACCTGATAAATAGGATTATTTATGAGTGTGTTGTCCCAGATGATTGGCTGAAAAGTGTAATTGTAAATGTGTATAAAGGGAAGGGTGATGCCCTGGAAAGAGGAAATTATAGAGGTATAAAGCTTTTAGATCAGATAATGAAGGTAATGGAGAGAGTTTTAGAAGGTATGATTAGAGAAAGAGTGAATATTGATGAGATGCAGTTTGGGTTTATGCCAGGTAGGGGGACCACTGATGCCATATTCATTGTTCGACAGCTTCAGGAAAAATATATTGGTAGGAGAAGGGATCTTTATTTTGTTTTTGTTGATTTGGAAAAGGCCTTTGACAGAGTCCCTAGAGAGGTGGTGAAGTGGGCAATGAGAAAGCTTGGCTTGGAGGAGTGGCTGGTAAGGGTGGTTATGGCCATGTATGTGGGTGCTCACTCCCAGGTGAGAGTGAATGGAGATTTGAGTGATGAGTTTTCCGTGGATGATGGTGTGCATCAGGGGTCGGTCTTGAGTCCCATGTTGTTTATCATGTTATTCGAAGCCCTTTCACGTGACTTTAGAAACGGACTCCCGTGGGAGTTGTTGTATGCTGATGATTTGGTGTTGATTGCAGAGAACGAAAGGGAGGCGGAGGAAAGGTTTAGGAAGTGGAGAGATGGTATGGGGCAAAAGGGTTTAAGGGTAAATGCAGATAAAACAAAAGTGATGATATCTAGGGTTGGTGGCGGTACTGACAAAGACGAGGGAGAGTGGCCATGTGCAGTTTGCCACAAGGGCGTGGGAAGTAATTCCATCTTGTGCTGTGTGTGTGATAAATGGGTGCATAAGAGATATAGTGGTATCAGAGGTAAACTGCGAGATAATGCTGATTTTATGTGTACGGCGTGCCGGGGTGAGCAGGTGGAGATTGTCAGACGTGAAAGGATTGAACTTGCTGGTGAATCTCTTGAGTGTGTGGAAGAGTTTTGTTATTTGGGAGACATGTTGTGTGCTGGAGGTGGAGCTGGAGCTAGCTCTGTGGCTAGGGTG
>NW_027644896.1:0-999 GCF_032717465.1 Coenobita brevimanus | reverse complement strand
AAAATATTTTATGTTCGTGAACACAAAACAACCGTTGAAACCGCTCAGAAAGGAGGACGATGTACGCGCCACAAGAGTTTGGTATTGTTTTTGTGGCCAAAAAGTACGATCTTGAGTGTGTTGAGCTAATATTTAGCATCAAAGAGTAGTTACATTTTTCTTATAAGCCTAATTATTTTTGTTTAGCTGGACAAATATATGAAATGAATGAGAAATAAAGCATATTGATGTTAAAGGAAAGAACAATATCTGTCCCAATACAGATATGGTAGACGCAAACCATTGATTTTCCTTCTATTTGACTACATTACGGCCTCTCTTCCTTATAGCAGTGGATAAAAACTTTATAATATAAACCTTTATTATAGAGAGAGAGGGCACATGAAATGAATGGGGTCTAGCTGCCCGACTTTGATGTCGGAAATTAAATAATCTGGTGAACAGTGCCAGCTTTTTCTTGATTATTGGCATTGGAATGTCGAGAGACCCCATTGGTTAGAATATTAATGAGTATTCTCTGATATGTTAGATGTTCAGTGCTAAAACACAAATATTCTCTGTTGAGTTGCCTAGTTGGTCACACTGATTAGTACCTAGTATCATGGGCGAGAATCTGTTCAAATGTATTTCAAGCTTTCTGAGGATGCCATCGACATTAACCACGATACTGTGCCGATTTACTCTCGTTTCCTTGGCAAACCTCATATGAGGTAGCGGATGATACGGTTGATACCCCCTTTAGCAGTACACATGCTTCAGGGTGTAACCTGCTCAAATGTTGTGCTGTTTGACTGGTATCCACTTTGGCTTCAGTAGTTGATACTATAGCATTAATGGTTCTGCACTAGAGTAGGTAACTATTCACGGCGGAGTAGTTTAGGTTAACAGTGACCCTTAACCCTTGCAGAGCTGCTGGTCTCATATGAAACAAAACGAAGGTTTGCATGGGCCAAACGGCAAGTGTCAGATAGGTATAATTTACGTTGGTTATAAAACAGC
>NW_027644895.1:0-999 GCF_032717465.1 Coenobita brevimanus | reverse complement strand
AGAAGTGGCTGGAAGAAGTTCAGGGAGCTCTTGCCTCTCCTGACATTGAGAGGGCTCTCCCTACGTGCTAAGGGGTCTTTGTATGCAGCATGTGTTAGGAGTGTAATGCTGTATGGTAGTGAGACCTGGGCAGTGAAGGAGGAAGATATTCGCCGGCTCAGACGTACAGAAATGACAATGATTAGGTGGATGTGCAGTGCGTCCCTGCGTCCAAGGCCTGGAGGGGCTGGGTTTACGATGGAAGAGTTGAGAGGTAGGATGGGACTGGAGTGTATTGGTGTTGTGATGAGGAGAGGGAGATTGAGGTGGTTTGGACATGTGGAGAGGATGGGGGATGATAATTGGGTGAGGAAGGTGAGAAGTGTTAATATTGGGGGTGGGGTTATGAGGGGTAGACCGAGAAAGACATGGGACGAGGTCATTAAGTGTGACCTTAGGGTTAAGGGACTGAACAGGGAGGCTGCAATGGATCGTATAGCGTGGAGAGCCGCCATTAGGTGACCAAGGCCGACACATGCAAGCATGTTGGAGCCTTTAAAAACGAAAAACCCTGGGGGTAGGGGAGTTTTCAAGAATACTCCCCCAGTATCCCTGCTTGCCGTAAAAGGCGACTAAAAGGGTTGGCGGAGGGTTAGTGCCCCTCCCCGGAAAACAACTAACTAAAAAAACAAACAAGAAGCCTCGGACAAGGACTGACCAAACGATGACGACCCAGGACCGGACAAAGGACTTGGTACTGAGTACATGGAATGTAAGAGGAGCGAATGATGAGGTGAAAGAGAGAGAGATTGTCCAGATGCTTGAGGGTGCGAAAGTGGATGTATGTGGAATAACTGAAACAAAATGGAGAGGAGAAAGTGTGAGAGAATGGGAGTATGGATGGGGCATATGTGCAGGAGTAGATGAGAATGAGAGGGCAAAGGAAGGAGTGTGTATAGTTGTGAGTAAAAGATGGAAGAAGAGCATAAGACAGTATGGATCAGTTGGGTCAAGGATTGT
>NW_027644894.1:0-27097 GCF_032717465.1 Coenobita brevimanus | reverse complement strand
ATGTGTATTTGCCTAATTGTGATATACAGGAAATGAGCTATGCTCGTGAGGTCCTGTCTCTGTTTCTCAATGTCAAATTTAGCTTTAAACTTGTTTAAGTTTTTCGACTGGACGATCTCTATGTCCAGGTTATTCCACAGGCCTATACATCTATGAGGAAAACTATATTTCTTGATATCCTTCAAGCAGCTTGGCTTCCTCAGTTTCATCCCTTGTCCTCTTGTTACTCTCTTATCCCATACAAACAGATCTTCTTTGTCAATTTTATCTACTCCCATCATGGTCCTGAACACTGCAATCATGTCGCCTCTCTTTCTCCTTTCTTCTAAGGAGGGCAAATCCAGCTTTTCCAGCCTCTCTCTGTACGACAGATTTAACAGACTGGGGACCATCTTGGTTGCTGTTCTTTGTATTCTCTCAATCTTGTTTATATCTTTCTTTTTGTGCAGGGACCACACTACTGCTGCATATTCCAACCTGGGGCGAATCATGGCCATTATCAATTTTTTCATCATCTCCTCATCCATATAATGAAAAGCTACTCTTATATTAGTCAGGAGTTTATACGTCTCTCTAACTGTCTTGTTAATGTGTTTTTCAGGTGACAAACTGTCCTGGACCAGCACACCCAATTCTTTCTCTTCTCTCGCTTTTGTGATTGGTTCATTACCCATCAAATAATTCAATGATGGCCTCTTGGTACTTTTACCCATTTCCAATATTTTACATTTCTTTGCGCTGAATTTCATTTCCCACATCCAGCTCCATTCGTGTATCCTATCCAGATCCTCCTGCAGCATTTACAATCCTCCTCAAACTCTACCTTCCTCATGATCTTTGCATCATCAGCAAACAGACTTGCATAACTGTTCATTCCAGCTACAATATCATTTACGTAAATCAAGAACTTTACTGGCGCCCACATCGAGCCCTGTGGGACTCCACTTGTTACTTCCCTCCATCCAGACATCTTATCCTTTATTACTGTCCTCATTTGTCTGTCTCTCAAAAAGTCTCTCATCCATTCTAGGAGGTTCCCCTTTAGTCCTCCTACATGCTCTAGTTTCCACATTAGTCTCTTATGAGGTACCTTGTCAAAGGCTTTCTCCAAATCTAAATACACACAATCCACCCAACCTTCTCTTTCCTGAAGCATGTCAATTGCTCTTGAGTAAAAACTCAACAAGTTGGAATCACATGACCTTCCACTTCTAAATTCAAACTGACTATCAGCCAAAATATTCATCTCTTCCAGATATTTTATCCATCTATCTTTCAGAATTCTTTCACACAATTTTGCGACCATGCTAGTTAGGGACACTGGTCTATAATTCAGGGGTTCTTCCCTGTTTCCCCCCTTATAAATTGGTACCACATTTGTCCTCTTCCATTCTTGAGGCACTTTACCCTCTTCCAGAGAACACACAATTAAACTGTGAATCTTATCTGCCAGTTGTTCTCTGCATTCCTTCAGTACCCAATTAGAGATTCCATCTGGTCCTGGGGCTTTCCTTACATCTTGAGTTTCTAGTAGTTTATACACTTCCTGTACTTCCACTTTTATATCTTTTATCACTACATTTCTAGTCACTATCTCCACTTCCACAAACTCCTTTTCATTAGTGAAAACTGACTGGAAATGTTTGTTCATTATTTCTGCTTGCATTCCCGCATCCTTATAGACCTCTCCTTCTACTTTCACTTTGGTGATTCCTTCCTTTTGTTTCAGTTTGCCATTAACAAATCTATAAAGCAGTTTAGGTTCATCCTTACATTTGTCTATTATACCTTTTTCAAAATTCCTTTCTTCTTCTCTGCGTATTGTTGTGTATTCATTTCTAGTTCTTTTATATTCTTCCTTTGTTCTGTTGTTACCTCTCTTTCTCCAATTGTTCCATGCCGTGTCTCCCTCTTTTTTTGCTATCATACACCTTTTATTAAACCACTGTTTTTTCCTGTTTTCTTTCCCCTTTACTCTTGACACAAATTTTTCCACTCCCGAATTATACAGGTCTAGAAAAATATCCCACTTCCTCTGTATCTCTGTTGTTTCTCTGAATTTTCTCCAATCTGCATTTTCAAAATTTTTTTTCAATCCTGTAAAGTTTGCTTTCCCAAAGTTGTACCTTCCCAGCCTATAAAGCTCATCTCTTGGCTCCACGTTCCCTGTTATCATCTGGACCTCAATGACCACATGATCACTTTTTCCAATAGGTCACAGATATTTCAAGGATTCTATTACATCGGGGTCTTTGGTAAACAGTAAGTCTAGTCTTGCTGGTGTGTCCTCACCTCGGAACCTTGTCTCTTCTTTGACCCATTGCGTCATCACATTGTTCATTGCTATATTTAATAATATAGTGCCCCATGAATCCTCGCCACCTCCTGAGTCCCATTCCTCCCAGTTCACCTCTTTACAATTGAAGTCACCCATTAAAATTATATTGTTGCTGGGAGACGCTGCCTAGACCCGGTCGTTGTCGGACGTGTTCCTCCCAGCCGTGTTGTCGACCGTCTTACTCTCGGGTGTTAACCCATCTCAGCCATACAGTCACATCCAGCTTATTTTGGGCATATCACAGTAACACCACTGTGTTCCAGTGTTATAACAGTGAGTGTAACGGCCAGTCATGGAGTCTTCCATGACCGGCCTCGCCACACAGGACGTCCATATGGACCTCGCCCCTGCCGCCAAAGAAGTCGTTGCCCCTGGTAAGAGGATGAGGACGGCCTGCGCCACTAGTGACGAGGGAGGTGCCCCGGAAAAGTGGATACGGCCTTCCGCCCCAGTTGGTGATGTCCCCAGTGAACCAAGGAGCCTTGTTTACATAGCAAGGTCGGCTGACAATACCCCTGTATTTTTTAATCCCCGCAGGTTGTCGGATGCCATCAACAAATTTTCATGGGGTAAGTATTGTATAGAGGGATCACTTAGAGTTTTAGGTAAAGGAGCAGCTATTAAGTTCTGTGTTTTTGCAGATGATGTGGCCAAAATGACTGTACCACCAGAGTCCCTCACCCAGCTGGGGGACTGGCTAGTAAGGTGCTGGTTGGCTTGCTCACCTTCCAGTGGCGAGTTCTCATATGGGAAAATAGGGCCTGTTGCTCCTGATGTCACGGAGGAGGAACTTTTTTGTAATCTTCGCTGCCTTGGCAACTGATCCTCCCATTTAGAGGAAATCACCCGCCTCACGGTCCGCCCTCCTGGTGGTGAGGCAGCAGTGGCAGCCAGGGTGGTATGGCTCAAATTCAGGGACCCCCTGCCTGAGCAGGTCATATTTGGCCACCTATGTTACTCTGTAGGGACGTACACTTTTCCCATCCTGAGGTGCTATACATGCCATCGATTTGGGCACAGCACATCATGTAAAAATAAAGTTCGATGCTCTCGTTGCAGCAGGTTTCATCCATGCAAATCCCCATCGGGTGGTCAATGCACCAATGACCCCTACCGCTTCTTCTGCGGTGGCGCACACCAAGTTGTCTCCCACATGTGCCCAGTCTACCAGCATGCACTTGCCATCCATGACGCTGCTAGGGCTGACCCGTCAGCCCTGTCGGATGTCAACACCCGTTTACGTGCCCTTAATCCATCCGACTGTATTCCTCCCAGCTCCAACCCCTCGACAACACATATAGCTCCCAGTCGGATTTCCCGGCCAGTTCAGGAGGGTCTAACATACGCAACAGTGGTTAGCGACCACTTTTCAGCATCGGAAGATCTTTCTGAAATATCTGGTGGTAGGTCTCCAACTGAGCCAAATGAAGTGAAGCGAACAGTTGCCGTGTCCTCCCACCCAACCTCCCAGTCAGCAGTGCTGCTCCACCCTCTCCCTCCACCCAAGCCCCGTCGACAGCATCCCCACCCAAATCGGACCTCTTTCCCACATGCTGCACAAGACTCAGTAGCTCCTTCCACCCAGCCTGGCGCAGTGTCAGCAAGTTCCACCCCTTTAATGGCCACAACTCCCACCTCAGATCCAAACATATCTTACGCTGCCTCCCCCAGATCTCCTGAGACGGGCTCCACACCTGGTGAATCTCCTGCCCCTCCACGTCAGCCTGTACCAAGGATAACCTCCCACGGTTCCCCTTATGCCAACCCCACAGGTGCCCATTCTACAGGGTCCTTTGTGGACCTTCTGCTTACAGCCCTGTCCATGTACAAAAGTGGACAGTCCTTTATAGACATATGTATCAGCCTCCTGCCCTAGTTTCTCTCTCTACTCTCCCCTCAGTGATGGCTCATTTACCTCTACGTAGATTCTTCCTCTGGAATGCCAGATCGCTCCTTCGAAAAATATCCAATTTCAAGCAGACAGTAGCGGACCTCGTTCCAGATGTTATTGGTCCATGTGAGACTTGGTTATCTCCACATCTCCATCTATCGCTCAGGGGTTTTACTGTATACCGAGCTGATCGTCAGGGTGTCGGAGGAGGTCTAGCTGTCGCAGTCAGGGAGGATGTGCCTAGCTCGGTTCTGCCATTGACTCGCCCCCCTCGAGGGGTGTTGGAAGTTCTTGCGGTCCGTCTATCCCTTGTGCAAGGATGGATCATTGTGGCAGTTTGCTACAACCCATGCAAGGACATAGGCCTGGAAGAACTCCGGGCCTATCAAGACCAGCTCCCTTCACCATGCCTCCTCCTGGGTGATTTTAACACCAGACACCCCCACTGGGATCCTTTCCTGACCCAAGGTTCTGGCAATAGGTCAGGAACTTCCCTTTTCCGGTTTCTGCTAGAAAGTGATTGCTTCACCCTGCTCACCCCATTGGGGCTACAGACCCGTACTGACCCCCACTCAGGCCTACCTTCCACACTTGATCTATATTTGGGGGATCCTGTTTTTGAAGGCTCAACCATCTGGACTGGCCCATATTTGGGGTCTGACCACCTTCCAGTTATCCTAGATGTCCCCAATCTCTCCCCACCCTGCTCTGCTCCACCTCGTCCACATTGGATCCTCACACGAGGGTCCTGGTTCTCCTTTATGGCGACCCTTGATAACACTGGGCCTCCACCTGGAGGACCCATACATGATCGCGTGATGGACTTTACATCCTCTGTGATCACAGCAGGTAAGGCAACCTTCCGCAGGTCCTCAAAACGTCCCCGAGGCACTACCACGGTTCCTTGGTGGACAGAGGACTGCACCAGGGTTGTCCGGGCTAGGAGGTCTTCCTGGAACGTCTGGCGGAGATGTCCCTGCCCTAGCCACCAAGACACTCACCGCCGTAGGGATGCAGAATGCAAGCGGACTCTCACCCGAGCTCGCCGTGCTGCCTGGTCTGCTTTCTGCTCAACCCTGTCATTCTCAAGCTCACCGTCCCGGACCTGGTCCTTTTTTCGGGCAATGAAGGGTCGCCGCACCACCCTTTCGTATCCTCTGGTAAAGGAGGGTAACCTTCTGGTAGGCTTCCAAGACATGGCTACCTTACTGGCTGCCTTCTTTGGAGCTAGATTTGGTTCCCCAGCTCCACTTCCAAATCTTTAACACTTACTCAGGGTCACTCAGGCAGGCATCTCCTCCTTCCCCCCCAGCAGGCTTAGCCTCTCCTTTTACCCAGGCAGAACTCTCCTCTGCTCTGCGGACCCTACTACCAAAGAAGGCATGTGGGCCAGATTTAGTACCTAATGATTTTTTTATTCATCTCCCTGTCCGCCTTCAGATGTCGCTCTTAGACATCTTTAACAACAGCTGGGCATCAGGGATCTTCCTTTCACACTGGAAAACCTCCCACCTCCTGCCCTTCCCCAAGTTGGGGAGGGACCCCTCTTCTCTGGCTTTGTGCAGACCAATTGCATTGCTCTCCAATATCGGGAAGGTGCTTGAGAGGATGGTGTGCCGTCGGCTCTCCCGGTGGCTGGAACATGATCGCCGCCTGTCTGACATCCGAAGTGGATTCTGCCCAGGGAGGGGGACATCTGACATCCTCCTCCAGTTTGACCATCATGTCCACCAGGTGTTCTGTCATAAGCAGATACTCCTGGCTGCCTTCGTAGATCTCCTGGGGGCTTTTGATTCTGCCTCCCATGATGGGATACTGTATAAGTTGTGCCATCTTGGCATCACAGGCTCTGCACTAGCCTGGGTGCAAAGTTTTCTGGAGGGGCGATCCTTTCGTGTTTCCCTTGGGGGTACATACTCTTCCCCTACCCCAGTCAGGCAGGGAGTGCCACAGGGATCATGCCTCAGTCCCTTACTTTTCAATGTACTGATGTATGACCTCCCTCATCCTCCTGGAGTATCCACCTTAGTCTATGCAGACGATGTCTCAATACTCTGCAGTGCTGCCTCCCTATGGGAGGCCCAACATCGCCTCCAACAGGCTGTGGATGCCTTTGCCACCTGGGCCGCAGATTGGGAGCTAACAGTCAATGCACCCAAGAGTGCTCTAATGTACTTTGGCCAATGGAGGCTCCCCTCCATGCCAACGATTCAGCTAGCCGGAGAACCTCTCACCCTCCGGACCCGGCACAAGTTTCTGGCCCTCCATTTGGACAATCCCCGTCTCACCTGGGCCCCTCATATTGACCATCTTCAATCGGCATGCCTTAGGCGCCTGGACATCATGAAGTGTGTCGCAAGTGTTCGCTGGGGTGCTGAATGAAACACTCTTCTCTGACTGTATCTGGCCTTCATCTGTAGTAAGATCACGTACGGCACCACCCTTTACGGATCAGCTGCCCAGACCCACCTAAAGAAGTTGGATGTTGTCCAGAACACGGCACTTAGCATTGCCCTGGTGCCTTCAAGTCCACCCCAATTATTTCGCTTCATGCAGAGTCAGGGGTGATGCCCCTCTCCATCTACCGCATGGAACTGGACTGTCGGCTGCTTCACCGTATTTCAGCCCTTCCCTCTAGCCATCCGGTCTCCTCCCTTTACTGCCTCTCCACAGTCCTTCGTCAGCCCCTAACTTGGCCGCGAGTGAGGTTACTGTACATTATCCGCAGCATCCGAGCCTGCCACACCCTGTCTCTCGATTTGCCCAGGCCTGCCCCAGTGGCCCCTCTCCCCCCAGTGCCCCCTTGGAAGGATTTGTTTCCGTATGTCTCCCCCTACTTCCCGGTACCGTTCTCGAAGTCGACAGATTTAGTCTTGGCACGGCAGCTCTTTTACAGCATGGACTCCTCGGTTTATAAGGACTTCCTGAGAATTTACTCGGATGGATCTCACTCCCCTCCATCTTCCTTTGCCTCAGCGGCCTATTTTGAAGGTCTTTCCATATGCCAAACTTGGTTGTTCAGCGGGCGGTATGATGTCCTAACCGCAGAACTCATAGCCATCCTCCAGGCCCTTGAATTTATCAGGACTTCCCTCCATCCTCAAACTGTAGTCTTATACACCGACTCACAGTCTGCGCTTACCCTCCTCCTCTCAGATTGTCCAGTGACTCATGTCAGGACTGTCCATGCTATCATGGAACACCTCCTTTTCCTTGTTACTCCTCCCTGGCACCTCCGCCTTCAGTGGATTCCCTCACATGTAGGCATCCGTGGCAACGAAATAGCAGATGCAGCAGCAAAGCGAGCACTGACCTCCAGTACGCTGGTCCATGTGACGCCAGATAGTGCCATATTCCCTAAACTTGCACGCAGCGCCTGCATATCGCACTGGAATGCGCACCTTGCGACCACCCTACCTGCCTCCCACTTGGGACATTTTCGCTCTGACTCCTCTGAACACCCTTGGGTATGCCATCCCTGCAGAGACATTGATGTAGCCATCACCAGGTTATGGTTGGGCCACACAGGCCTTGCAAGCCACCTATACCGTTTGGGTATGATAGAGCACCCATGGTGCCAGTGATGTCCTCAGGTTGAAGAAACAATGGAACATTTCATGTTATTGTGTCCTAGGTTCCACTCCCTTCGCACCCTTTTGCGGGAACGTTCGGCATCTCTGGGAGTTCTCAGTTTGTCTCTCCACACACTCCTGGGAGGCGGTATCGGGGACCCTCGGTTAGAAGAACGGGTTGTGAGGTGCACGTGTGACTTTATCCGACAGTCTAGACAGCTCTCCCGCATATAATATGAGGCCCTAAGCAGTTTGCATTGGCAGAGCATAGGGCCATTGTTCTGGCCGTGACCCTTAAACCCACAAGAGGAAGAAGAAGATATTGTTGCTTTTCTCAATCAGTTTCTGTAAATAACATGCCATGTCTGACAGCATTTCCTGGTATTCATCATCACTCCATGCTCATGTCTTAGGGGGAACATACACTACTGCCATATCTCGCTTGTTATTCTCTCCAGTTTCTAATTTCATATATATCACTTCGGCCCTGCCTTCTCCCATTTCCACGGTATCTACATTTATGTTGTTCTTCACTGCTATCATCACTCCTCCTCCTGTTTTTTCTTTTCTGTCTCTTCTCCACAGTTTGTATTTACCATCTCCCATATGAACATCAATATCTTCTCTTAACTTGGTCTCTACAAAGCACATAACGTCAGGTTCATGTATCCTCAAAAGATCATTGATTTCTAACTTTGCCGACATTAAACTATCAACATTAGTATATGCCACCTTCCAATGAGTTTTGATGTTTTCTATACCCTCTTTTCTCCTTCTCTCCGGCAGCACCACTTCCTTAACTTCTGATCCATGACTCTCCAATAAAGCACTGTCTTCTCTTCATCCGTTCTCTGTTCATTTTTTACCTTTGCTTCCTTTACTAAGTCCTTTATTTTAGCTCTTTCTTCCTCATTTGCATCTCTCCTTATCCAAACATTTTTTAACCCTTCCTTGTCCGATAGTTTCCATGTTCTACTGATAATTTCGTTAACTGTTGCTTGGGACTTAAACTTTACCTTCAATGGCCTTGCCCCTCTTTCCTTGTACTTTCCCAACCTAAACACCTCCTCAATCTCTTCTTGAGCTTCGTGGTTTTCCTCCAAGACTATTGATATTATTTCTTTAACCTTACTCAGTTCTTCTCTTTCTCGGTCTGATCTTATTGTCATATGTTTTTCTTTAACTCCTGAAATTATTATACATTTTTTCTTGTCTGCTACATCTCTAACTAAAGATTCTCTACTTCTCAACACCCTAACCACTTCCCTCTCCACTTTTTCCTTGCTTTGTTGGTCTATAATCTCTCTCAAATTTACATTTCCCTCTTCCTGAATTTTCTTCCACCCCTTATGTTGCTCCTTGATTTCTTTAATGTGCTTGTCCTGTATTCTTGATTTGGATTCATATTCTTCTAGTTTGCTTTTCATCCTGTCCCTTTCCTCTTCCAACCTCTTATTCTCCCTCTTAAGCTGCTTTATTTCATTTGAGGCTGATTCATTGTTTACTTTTAATTCAGTAACTTCCCTTTCTTGTTCGTCACTACGTGTACAGATTTTTTCCAGTGTACTCCTTAAACTTTTGATCTCGTTTTCCTGCTCTATGGTCCGTTCCTGCAACTCTATAATTACCGCCCATACCATTTTTATCTCCTGGTCATTCCTCTCCTCTGTTTTCTCTACACCTGCTATTCTTGTCTGGTTCAACTTAATACTTCCTTTTCCCACATCCTCTTCACAGAAGCCCTCAAATTCTTTCTCACTGATCGTAAACAATGCACTGTCCGTTTCCTCCATGATTCAACCATATGGAGACTTTCTCTTTTCACTTTATCTTGTCCCTTTTATGACCGAAACCGCGTTTTTTTTAAATTACTGTCCAATGGGACCA
The DNA here is from genome assembly GCF_032717465.1 of Coenobita brevimanus. Lineage (NCBI taxonomy): Eukaryota > Metazoa > Arthropoda > Malacostraca > Decapoda > Coenobitidae > Coenobita > Coenobita brevimanus. The sequence continues at coordinate 17,409 of NW_027644894.1, read as the reverse complement.
CCACTCATGCACTCATTAACACAGTCACAATTAGGCTCAGCTTCCTTTCGTCGGTGATTCAGCTATTATTTCCCCACGATCCTGGAAGAGGTCTGTCTCTGTTGGTGACCCGTGTGTGTGTGTGTGTGTATTTATCTAGTTGTATTTACACTGTTGTGATATACAGGAAATAAGCTAGGCTCGTGGCATCCTGTCTCTGTTTCTCAATGTCAAGGTTTGCTTTGAACTCATTTAAGTTTTTAGACTGGATGATCTCTTTGTCCAGGTTATTCCACAGGTCTATGCATCTACATGGAAAACTATATTTCTTGATCTCCTTCAAACAGCTTGGCTTTTTCTGTTTCATTCCGTGTCCTCTTGTTACTCTCCCATCCCACAAAACAGATGTTTTCTGTAAATTTTATCTACTCCCATCTTGGCCGTGAACACTGCAATCATGTCGCCCCTCTGTCTCCTGTCTTCTAAGGAAGGCAGATCCAGCTTTTCCAGCCTCTCTCAGTATGACAGATCTGCCAGGCTATGGACCATTTTGGTTGTTGTTCTCTGTATTCTCTCGATCTTGTTTATATCTTTCTTTTTGTGCGGGGACCACACTACTGCTGCATATTCCAACCTGGCTTGGATCATGGCCACTATCAGTTTTTTCATCATCTCCTCATCCATGTAAAGAAATGCTACTCTTATGTTGGTCAAGAATTTATATGTTTCTCAAACCGTCTTGTTAATATGTTATTCAGGTGACAAACTGTCCTGGACCAGCACTCCCAAATCTTTCTCTCCTCTCACTTTTGTGATTGGTTCATAACCCATCAAATAATTCAGTGATGGCCTCTTGGTACTTTTACCCATTTCCAATTTTTTACATTTTTTTTGCATTCAATTTCATTTCTCTCATCCAGCTCCAATAATTTATCCTATCCAGGTCTTCCTGCAACATTTTACAGTCTTCCTCAACTTCTTCTTTCCTCAAGATCTTTGCATCATCAGCAAACAGACTTGCATAACTGTTCATTCCATCTATCATACTGTTTATGTAAATCAGGAAAACTACTGGCACTTACACTGAGTCCTGTGGGACTCCATTTGTCACTTCCCTCAATCCAGACACCTTGTCCTTTATTACTGTCTTCATTTGTCTGTCTCCCAAAAAGTCTCTCATCCACTCCAAGAAGTTTCCCTTCAGTCCTCCTATGTGCTCCAATTTCCACATTAGTCACTTGTGGGATACCTAATCAAAGGCTTTCTCCAAATCTAAATACACACAATCCACCCAACATTCTGTCTCCTGTACCACGTCAATCACTCTTGAGTAAATGCTCAACAAGTTGGAAACACATGACTTTCCACTTCTGAATCCAAACTGACTTCCGACAAAATGTTCATCTCCAGATATTTTATTCATTTATCTTCTGGGATTCTCTCACACCGTTTAGCAACCATGCTGGTCAGGGACACTAGTCTATAATTCAGGGGTTTTTCCTTGTTTCCTCCCTTATAAACTGGTACCACATTTCCCTGTTCCACCCCCGAGGAAATGTCCTTTCTTTCTGAGAACGCACAATTAAACCGTGGATCTTATCCGCCAGTTGTTCTCTGCATTCCTTCAGTATCCAATCAGAGATTCCACCCAGTCCTAGGGCTTTGCTTATATCTTGAGTTTTCAGTAATTTATACACTTCCTGCACTTCCACTTTCATATCTTTTATCTTCTACATTTCAAGTCACTCCCTGCCCCTCTACAAAATTCCTTTCTTTAGTGAAAACCAATTGGAAAAATCTGTTCATTTATTTCAGTTTGCATTGCTGCATCTTTATAGACCTCTCCTTCTACTTTCAGTTTGGTGATTCCTTCCTTTTGTTTCAATTTGCCATTGACAAATCTATAAAACAATTTGGGTTCTTCCTTAAATTTTTCAATGATACCTTTTTCAAAGTTCCTTCCTTTCTCTCTACATATACTTGTATATTGATTTCTAGTTCTTTTATATTCTTCCTTTGTTCTATTATTATATCTCTTTCTCCAGTTGTTCCATGCAATGTCCCTCTTTTTTTGCTATCATACACCTTTTGTTAAACCAATCCTTTTTCCTGTTTTCTTTCCCACTTACTCTTGGCACATATTTTTCCCCTCCTGAATTATAGAGGTCTAGAAAAATATCACACTTCCTCTGTATCTCTCTTGTTTCTCTGAATTTTTTTCAATCCGTATTTTCGAAAAATTTCCTCAAGCCTTTAAAGTTTGTTTTCCCAGAGAGAGAGAGAGAGAGAGAGAGAGAGAGACCAAGGTGGAGGGTAATATGGTAGTTTGGCTGTCATGTCTCCCTCGTCATCCCCCCACCCTCCCCCAACCCTGCTTGTCTCCCTCCCCATCCCCCCACCCTCCCCCAACTCTGCTTGTCTCCCTCCCTGTCCCCTCCCCCTCCCCCACCCCAACTTGTCTCCCTCCCCATCCCCACATTCTCCCCCACCCCTGCTTGTCTCCCTCCCCATTGCCCCAGCCTCCCTGACCCCCACCTGCCTGGCCTGCTTTGTCCATTCCTCCCAATCTCGCTAAGGCCTGTTGGCCTGAATACCTTCCTGCATGTGAAGTTTGATGTCTCATTTGGTAGCAACGGCATTGTTTATAAGGATATTAACATTATCTATGGTGTTTCTGTGTCAGTGTCTATTTATTGAATATGGTATATGAGCATCTGAGTTTTATCCTGGACTACATCTCGAGCTTTTCTTCAATATCTTGGGGAGAATTGCTTTGATATCTGACATACTCACTGATCGAACACTCCTACTGGTACACAACACTGTTGGATATCGGGGTGGGCCTGTACTGCCAGATTTATATACTGAAAGAATACTGTATTTGGCTGCAATTTGTAAGCAGCAAGGAAGCAGGTGAAACATCACCAGCTGCATCACCTCATTAAGCAGCTATCAATCTGGGCCTTCTTCCAGCCAATGTTACCGGAAGCCGCTTCGCCTGAGCCACAGCCTAACACTTCAGGCCTCCACCTCCCAGTCTCATGGCTACCACCATCACCTCTACCACTTCAGTGTCCCTTGACATTCTACTCACACCCCCTTCACAACTCCTTCACCTGCCAACCTTGCGTTTCTGAGCTCCAGCACGCTCTTGCCTGCAGGAAGCCCCATGCCTGTTACCGACGTTGCTGTGATGGCAGAGGTGGGGGAGGTTGAGGTGTAGTGAGGTATTTCCTTACATGCCATTGGACCACATGAGATTTAATGCCACTAACCACAAGGGATTTACTGTATCAATAAATTCTTCTATTCTCTAGTGAATTTATTCCCCCCAGCGTCTTTTGTTTCACTTCTGTCATTCATGCCTCATCTCTCTCTCTCTCTCTCTCTCTCTCTCTTGCTCCTCATGCATGTTTAGGTCTGCTTATCCTGTATTTGTCTGCCTTGCTGACTTTCCTCACCCTACTTAACTGTGCCTCCAGGTGTCAGGTGTACATGAGTACGGTGAATTATAGTACAGTATAATGACATTTAATCATGCTTATCAGTATTCAAGGGTGTTTTCTATGTTTGAACAGTTATACAGTAACAGTTACAGGGTTTTACAAGGGGATTAGACCCCTTTTGCTGGGGTTTGGGGAGATTCAGTACATCACCTTCCATCACCCCTTTGGCCACTAGCTATATGCTAGATAATTGAGAGTTTACTGTAATAATTATGAGATATCAGTAAACAATAGCTATCTCATCATCACCTTTCTGATCTTTCTTTCCACCTATAGATTGGGTAATATCCAATAAAGAAATTAGTTGTTTCTGTTGTAACTTATCCCTGGTCTGACTGACCAAGCACAACCATCAACTGAGGATAGCAACCACCTCAATGGGGTTGTCCTACAGGTTACCTACACCACTGATGTTGTGTCTCCATTATTTGTTATGTTGTGTCGTCCCATTCTGTGAGCAAGGCACGTCACCTGAGATTCCACCCAACCCATACCTAAGCTGATAACTTGGAAGAATTGTATGAAAGTAGAAATAACAAGCGAGGCGGAATCCAGTAACATGAAAAGGGAAAGTATGGAAGAGGAAATCAACACATCTGATTTGTTCTTTGGATACACCTGTATCCCCCTGTTTGAGAAAACTATAAAAGAAAACACTTAGACATAGGAGTTATGAGCACAATAACAATCCACACATCTGACTGTGCTTTGATGGAAGTTCATGACTGATGTGGTGCTGATGTGGTTAGGAGTACCCTGAAATGGTCTGGCCATGCAGGGCAAGTGAAAAGTAAGAGACTGAATAGCAGAATATGTGAGTGAGATAGATGGTGAGAGGGAGACCAAGGATAGAGTGGAGGGGTATATGAGTGAGGGTGATGTGGGACAGAGGTACACCTGCTTGATGGCAAAGAACAGACAATGTACAGGTTATCTGTTTATGGCAACCTCCTCCAGGATTAAGGAATCTGGCTTCAGACAGACAGACAATACGAGGTCTGTTCAGATTGTCTCTGACCTTAGGCTCTAAAAAAATTAACAGCTAACCTGCTGTGCTAGGACACTAATCCCCCTCAATGCAGGCCCCTCCTGACCTGATACACACAGCCCAGCATTTTTTCTGCTGCCTGAAACATTTTTCTGAGTCGGTTTTCGGTATCTCCTGCAAGTGATACTGAATGACATATAGAAAGAAGAGCTATAAACACAAAATACACTAAGCCCTTATCAAAAGTCATCCCTCTGACACTTTTTTGCTTGTGAGCCCTTAGTATATTATGGAAAACCTGCCAAATTTCACTTATACCTGAGAGGAGTAACTGACAGTTCTTACCAATTACAGTATTAACTGTGTGTAAGAAGGTATGATATTTTGAGAAGTATCAATGAAATAAAACATGAATTTACTGTAATAAATAAATAGAGAATACAAAAATTCATCACAGCAAAACAATAACCTACACACCTGATCTGTTCTTTTGATGCACCTGTATCTACAGGTATATAGTGGACCCATGGCTTCATCCTGGGATAGAAGAACTCAATCCACTCGCTACCGACATGGAAGACAAGAGAGCCACAGAGAAACAAGTGCTTAAACCTGAAGCTGGCTGCCACACCCCTGAAGTTGAAGAGGTAGCGGTAGCGGCAGTGGTCTTCTAGCTTCACTTCTGCAGCAGGTGTTGCAAACAAGGTGTCCTATGAGGAGAAGGGGGGATGATTGTAAAGTAATGCACAGTCAGCATTCACTTTTAAGCTGGGAGAGTGTAAAGCTTTGTACAGTCAACACTCGCTTAGAAGCTGGGGGAGTGTAAAGCTGTGTGCAGTCAGCACTCACTCAGTTGCTGAGTGAGTGTCAAGTTGTGTGCTGTCAGTAAACAGAAGTTGGGAGAGTGTAAAGTTGTGTGTGTAGTTAGCACACACTGAGGTGGGAAAGTATAAAACAAATGTACAATCAGCATTCACTTACAAGGTAGGAGAATTTAAAACTGTACAGACATTGAGAAGGTCATATTATGGTATATATTTCAAAATTTTTGATGCTGAAAATACATAAAACACTAAGAATGGGCCTATCTATCTATTTAAGGCCAGATGCCTTAATTTAATCCCAGAAGGGATGACCACATATGAGTCACATTCATGTCATTCTATTTGCTGTCATCAAGCTGCCCTCTCTCCAACAAACATCCTCCTCACTCTTACACTTTTCCTACCCATCCCTCCATCTCATCCTGTCCCTCCCTTCCTCTTCCTTCCTACACCTGACTCACATACACTCTTACCAAACTCTTAATTTCCATTCTCTTCACATGGCCAAACTATCACAAGGTGCTTCTCCTAATGCATTCCATCACATCCATATCAACATCAGAACACTTTACTTCTTCATTTGTCTCTATTTCTCCACATACTCCACATATTCCTCTCATATTACTCATTTCCAAACATCTACCTCATGACTTGCATCTTTAATCCCTCCATGCTGGCATTGTTTTGAGGCCGATGCTCCCCCCCCTCGACGGGCATTTTCCCAAAAATAGCCTGTTTTAAAACCTTCATATCTGGAAATGTATAACAGTTAGGGATACAAATTAAAAACCATGTTACACACCAACTCTTCGTCTTGTGAATGAAACCATCCCCAGGTGTGCAGCTTGTCCTGTTGATGAATAGGGATGAGGAGAAGAGAGGTTGTTTCTTGCAGTGAAGGCAGGCTGTGTCCACATGGCAGCTCTCGACTCCGACTTAGGCTGTGAAAGCCAATTGCCTGGCTAGCATTAGCAGCGCTGACCGGGCTCCCAAAGTGGTGCAATTGTAACACTGGCCAGCCATTCTCGCCAAACACTCTCATTTTCTCACTCATTTCCTCAACTTTCCATACTCACAGCCATAGGTATGGATCATCACTCACGTACAAGTGGCTCGTCATCGGTTTTCTGGCCGTAACAAAGTGACACACTAGGCCCCGTACGTGTGTGGGACAACTCTCGCAGATAAAAGGTGAAAAAAATAAATATTTACTTACTCCCCAATGACTGTCTACAAACTTTGCTCCTTATATTCACTTTGAGAGAAGACTAGCGATGATGCATTTTCCATGATAACTTTTCCGCAAGTTGCACACACTATAGTTGGCTATGAGGTAAACACTTGTACTTATATTATGATTTTATGCACTTTTTTTCTGATATGATAATACTTATCTTACTGCTTATGCTCTTCAACACCTGTAATATTCGCACTTCGTATCACAGTTACGATGCGCATCACATATTTTCCAAACTAATTTCAAGAGCACGAAAAAAATGAAGAAGTTCTACCCAAGACAGTAATTTTCTACAGGTGCCTACTGTGTTTTCTTATATTTCTGTGGGGGTTTCATGATATTTACAAGCTTTACTTTACATATAACATTTGCAACTTCACTTTCACTAGTGAAAAAAAAATTTGCAACTTCACTTTTACTAGTGGGAAAAAAAAAAAAAAAAAAAACACTTGCACATACTTGTCCACTATTTACAACCTCCCACACACCTGTGCTTTAGAACTCATGCTCACAGTGGCAGTCAAAGAAGCACTTGGTCACGCTGGCCACATGCTGCCCTTGTTACCATTCTCCCCACATAAGAAAGGCTAGGTTGTGGTAAAATGGCCCTTGAAGTGCTGGGCTGTGGTGATGAGGGCCGTGAGAAGGAGAAAGGATGTCACACTTGTCGCGAATGTGGTGGTAACGTGCGGTGGCGGCACGTGCTGTATATAACTATCACCCTTTGCATCGTCTCATTCACTTTCTCCTGCTCCAGGGTCATCCACCTCCTTCCTCGGAGGTGAAGGCGTCTCTCTCATAAGTCGGTCCAGTCTCCTGAAGCACTTTGATGGCCATCTCAGACGTGTCAGAGTGGGAAGGGGAAGGAGCAGGTGAAACCTCACTCTCGACATGATACCTTCCCGCTCTTTCTGGGGAAGTTTCACCACTGTTGAATAAGATTTCTACAATTTCCTCCAAAGCACGCCCTTCTGCACTATCACTGAGCCCTTTCATGATCTCCACCAACAGAAGTTTGGCAGCAGTGGATGTTAAAAGGGGCCCACAAGACGGATGAGTGGAATCGGATGAGGAGAATTCAGAAGACATGGCTCCACACCTGAGGAGTCGCAGGACAGACTGAACCATGCAAGCATGAGGTGCAGGGGATTCCTCCCCACCCCTAACAATATGGCATGGGAGCCAGTTCAAATGGTGGAGGGAAGACAAATGCAGCTATACCCACCACACGATGGCCTTCACCCACCCGAAATGATGCAGCATGTGCAGCTCCCCAGCGGTTGGGGGTTAAAACAGTCTAACCATCACTTCCATACACATAAAAAGGGGATCACCATGCTTTCATAAAGTGATTTTTTTCACTTTTGTGCTTGCTTCCCATTCCTTATTACTGTTGTATCCTTTCTAAGCTCATATCCTTGCTCATAAAAATAAATAAATATATGAGACACTCATTCTCCATTCCTGATCATTCAGCTCCACTATGAACTTACTGACTTCATTCGCCTACAAAAACCATAACTGTCCTCTTAGCTACATTCACTTATAGATTTTGTTTCTAACACACACTTCCAATCTCATTCACCAAGCTCTGCGTCTCCCCCTTATCTTCACTTAAAAATACATATAGTATCATCATCAAACAATGATACAGGAAGTTTCTAAAGCCATCTTTCTCTTATCAGTGAGACACAACATCCACTGCTGTCCCTTGTTCAGTAGACCCTCGTTATATCGAACCTTGATTTAACAGATTTCAGATTAACTCAACACCTCTAAGCCTGCCAAACTTTTGTCGGTTGTACCAAATTAGGGTTAATTAATGAGGTGGTACAGTGTACAAAACATGTGTTTCCTAACCTTTCTACTCCAACCTGGCCCGAAACTGTCTCTCCCAATTGTGATTGCTGAGCTGTAATAACAGATTATGGTAATACTGTATTGTACTCATCATGAAGAAGTGCTATGACAAGGATGTGAAATAAACTGCAGAAAGGTGAAATTATGAGACAAGTTTGTGTAAAATGGGTATACTTTTCACATATAGAACTAGAAAAAGATAATATAGTCATTTATTTTCAACAGTAATTGAATTCCCATCTGGGGGATGACCCAAAGGTTAATCAAACAAGCTTTTCCCCCAGTTAATTCGATATACAGTATAGTATTAATTTTACAATACAATCCATCCTTATATATATATATATATATATATATATATATTTGTCTATCTATCTATCTATTGCCAGACGCCTCAATCCCATTCACGGTGGCCACAAACAAATCACCTCAATGTCGCCCTGTCCCCCGCCATTTCACTGCCCTGCTCCCAACTCACACCCACCTCTCTCATATACCTCTCCACCCCATCCCTCCAACTTATCCTCGGCCTCCACCTCCCTCTTTTCCCCTCCGCCTCACTCAAATACACCTTCTTCGTCAGTCTTTCACCCTCCATCCTCTCCACATGGCCAAACCACCTCAGTATGTTCCTCATAACGATTCCTATCACATCCACATCCACACCACAACGCTCCTTTATATTCTCATTCGTCAGCCTGTCTCTCCATATGACTCCACAGGCTCCTCTTAAAAAACTCATTTCCACTGCTCTCACTCTTGACTTGTGTCCTTCCAACAACGTCCAAGCTTCACTTCCATACGTTAGAGTTGGTATCACAATACTGTCATGTAGTAACTTTTTCACTTCCATGTTCACTTCCCTGTTTCTTATCACTGCTTTCAAAGAACCAGCAACCTTTCTTCCCTGCTGTACCCTTTCAGGCACTTAACCCTCCAAACCTCCATCCTTACTCACCACACTACCCAAGTACTTAAACGTACTCACATTTTCCAATTCCTCACCATCCAACCTAGCTGTACAATCACTGACTTCACGTCTATCAAAGACCATCACTTTTACTCTTCCCTACATTCACCTTTAGATTTCGTTTCTTACACACTCTCACAAACTCATCCACCAAGCCTTGCAGTTCCCCTTCGTCTTCACTCAACAACACAGTATCATCTGCAAACAACATTACAGGGAGTTTCCAAACACTATCCTCTCTCACCAGGGCCACTCCAACATCCACTACCCTACTTTGTACCTCTTCTATTACCCCATCCATGAACAGATTGAACAACCATGGAGACATGACACATCCCTGTTTCAACCCAACCTTCAAAGAGAAAAATTCCCTTAGTTCACCATCCACACGCACTGCAGCCTTAGCACCATCATACATACTCTTCACAGCATTCAACAACTTCCCATCTACTCCATAAATTCTTAATACTTTCCACAATCCCTGTCTATCCACCCTGTCATATGCTTTCTCCAAATCCATGAAAGCCACATACAACTTCTTTCCCTTCTCTAGAAACTTTTCCACTAAAGATCTAAGAATGAATATCTGATCTACACAACCCCTTCCCTTCCTAAAGCGTCCCTGTTCTTCTCCAACTAATTCCTCTTTTCTTTCTCTAACTCTGTCAATAAGTATCCTACCATACACTTTTCCTATTATACTAAGAAGACAAATGCCCCTATGATTACCACACACTTCTTTTTCCCCTTTTCCTTTGTCTATCTATCTGTCTATTGCCAGATGCCCCAATCCCATTTGGGGTGGCCACAGACAAATCACCTCCAAGTCGCCCTGTCCCCCGCCATTTCACTGCCCTGCTCCCAACTCACACCCACCTCTCTCATATACCTCTCCACCCCATCCCTCCATCTCATCCTCGGCCTCCCCTCCCTCTCCCCCTCCACCTCACTCACATACACCTTCTTCGTCAGTCTCTCACCCTCCATCCTCTCCACATGGCCAAACCACCTCAGTGTGTTCCTCATAACGCTTCCTATCACATCCACACCCACACCACAACGCTCCTTTATATCCTCATTCGTCAGCCTGTCTCTCCACGTGACTCCACAGGCTCCTCTTAAATAACTCATTTCCACTGCTCTCACTCTTGACTTGTGTCCTTCCAACAGTGTCCAAGCTTCACTTCCGTACGTTAGAGTTGGTATCACAATACTGTCATGTAGTAACTTTTTCACTTCCATGCTCACTTCCCTGTTTCTTATCACTGCTTTCAAAGAACCAGCAACCTTTCTTCCCTGCTGTACCCTTTCAAGCACTTCACCCCTCCAAACCTCCATCCTTACTCATCACACTACCCAAGTACTTAAATGTACTCACATTTTCCAATTCTCACCATCCAATCTCGCTGTACATTCATTGGCTTCACCCTCTCTCAAAGACCATCACTTTAATCTTTCCTACATTCACCTTTAGATTTCGCTTTCTTACACACTCTCTCAAACTCATCCACCAAGCCTTGCAGCTCCCCTTCGTCTTCACTCAACAACACAGTATCATCTGCAAACAACAGTACAGGGAGTTTCCAAACACTATCCTCTCTCACCAGGGCCACTCCAACATCCACTACCCTATCTTGTACCTCTTTTATTACCCCATCCATGTACAGATTGAACAACCATGGAGACAGGAAACATCCCTGTTTCAAACCAACTTTCAAAGAGAAAAATTCACTTAGTTGACCATCCACACGCATTGCAGCCTTCGCACCATCGTACATACTCTTCACAGCATTCAACAACTTCCCATCTACTCCATATATTCTTAACACTTTCCACAATCATTGTCTATCCACCCTGTCATATGCTTTCTCCAAATCCATGAAAGCTGCATACAACTTCTTTCCCTTCTCTAGAAACTTTTCCACTAAAGATCTAAGAATGAATATCTGATCTAAACAACGCTCTTCCTTCCTAAAGCCTCCCTGTTCTTCTCCAACTAATTTCTCTGTTCTTTCTCTAACTTTGTCTATAAGTATCCTACCATACACTTTTCCTATTATACTAAGAAGACAAATGCCCCTATGATTACCACACACTTCTTTTTCCCCTTTTCCTTTGTACAAGGGAATAATTATACCTGACTTCCAATCCTCCGGGACTCTACCTTCATCCCAGGCCAATCTGCACATATTCCACATCCATTCTACTACTATCTCTCCCTCATGCTTCAGCATTTCACCACACACTCCATCAATTCCTGGGGCTTTCCCCGATTTAACTTTCTTCATTGCTTCCACAACTTCTATCCTACTGATTTCTTCCTGTCTTCTCACCTCCCTCCTTCTCCCAGCCATTCCCCAGCCACTTATACTTGCATTAATTCCATCCTCTACATTGAACAATTCCTTAAAGTGTTCTCTCCATCTGCTCACTTTTTCTCCTTCTCCACTAGTAACCTACCATTTTTATCTTTCACTCCCCTGCTAACTTCACTTCCACCCTGTCTTACTCTTTTCACTTCTCTCCAGAACATTTTCTTACAGTCCCTCCACTTTACACTCAAATTCCTTCCAAATTCCTCATCCACTCTCTTCTTACTCTATCTTTTCACCTCTCTCTTTCTTTCCCTATATAACTCTCTCTTTCGCCTCTCAACTTCTTCCACGCCTCTATTTCTCATCCATTCATTGTATGCTTTCTTCTTTTATGCCACAGCCTGTCTCACCTCTTCAGTCCACCACGCTGTTCCTTGCACCCCCCTCCGTCTTCTCTTCCTTCCACACACCACATCACATGCTGCACATATTTCTTCTGTAAATATCTTACACACACCTTCCACGTCTCCCATCTGCTCCATTTCATAATTGCCCTATCGTTCCTCCACTTCTCTTATACTCTGCCTTTTTCTCATCCTCTTGTAACCTTTCTACTCTCCTTGGAACTACTCCTTCCTCTCGTCTTTCCCTTCTTCTCTTCCTCCATCTTACTTGCATTCTAATTCTGGCCACCACCAAGTAGTGGTCAGAAAGTCCACTCCCCCAACCTCTATACACTCTTGCATCCTTTACACATCTTCGCATCCTTTCAGCCACACACACATAATCAATCATTGCCTTCCTTTCATTCAGTTCACCACCCACCCTACTCATCACTCGCCATGTATACCTGTGGATCTTTTTATGCCTGAAGAGGGGATTGGCTATCACCAACCCCTCCCAGCACAAATATCCACTAACGCACTCCCATTCTCATCTATCTCAGCAGGCACACCCCACTCACCAACTATTCCATCCACCTTCTCATTCGCAACTTTACCATTCATATCACCAATCAAAAACACTCTCTCATTCCTTCCAAACTTTTCCATGCACACTTCCACATTTGTCCAGAACTCTTCTCTCACTCTTCTAGCACGATCTTGCGTTGGTGCATACACACACACAATCGCCCACATTTGTATTCCAACTTTCAACTTTACCCACACAATCCTTGACCCAACTGATCCATACTTTCTTATGCTCCTCTTCCATCTTTTACTCACAACTATACATACTCCTTCCTTTGCCCTCTCATTCTCACCTACTCCTGCACATATACCCCATCCATACTCCCATTCTCTCACACTTTCTCCTCTCCATTTTGTTTCAGTTATTCCACATACATCCACTTTCACACCCTCAAGCACCTGGACAATCTCTCTCTCTTTCACCTCATCATTCGCTCCTCTTACATTCCATGTACTCATTACCAAGTCCTTTGTCCGGTCCTGGGTCGTCATCGTTTGGTCAGTCCTTGTCCGAGGCTTCTTGTTTGTTTTTTTAGTTAGTTGTTTTCCAGGGAAAGGCACTAACCCTCCGCCAACCCTTTTAGTCGCCTTTTACGACAAGCAGGGATACTGAGGGAGTATTCTTGAAAACCCCCCACCCCCAGGGGTAGGGAATAATTATACCTGACTTCCAATCCTCCGGGACTCTACCTTCATCCCAGGCCAATCTGCACATCTTCCACATCCATTCTACTACTATCTCTCCCCCATGCTTCAGCATTTCACCACACACTCCATCAATTCCTGGGGCTTTCCCCAATTTAACTTTCTTCATTGCTTCCACAACTTCTATCCTACTGATTTCTTCCTGTCTTCTCACCTCCCTCCTTCTCCCAGCCATTCCCCAGCCACTTATACTCGCATTACTTCCATCCTCTATGTTCAACAATTCCTTAAAGTGTTCTCTCTATCTGCTCACTTTTTCTCCCCTCTCCACTAGTAATCTACCATTTTTATCTTTCACTCCCCTGCTAACCTCACTTCCACCCTGTCTTACTCTCTTCACCTCTATCCAGAACATTTTCTTACAGTCCCTCCACTTTACACTCAAATTCCTTCCAAATTCCTCATCCACTCTCTTCTTACTCTCTCTTACTAATCTTTTCACCTCTCTTTCTTTCTACATATAACTATCTCTTCCGCCTCTATACTTCTTCCACGTCCCTATTTCTCATCCATTCACTGTATGCTTTCTTCTTTTGTGCCACAGCCTGTCTCACCTTTTCAGTCCACCACGCTGTTCCTTGCATCCCCCTCCGTCTTCTCTGCACCACACACACCACATCACATGCTGCACATATTTCATCTGTAAATATCCTGCACACACCTTCCACATCTCCCATCTGCTCAAATTCATATTTGCCCAATCGTTCCTCCAGTTCTCTCTTATACTCTGCCTTTTTCTCATCCTATTGTAACCTTTCCACTCTCCTTGCAACTACTCCTTCCTCTCGTCTTTCCCTTCTTCTATTTCTCCATCTTACTTGGATCCTAATTCTGGCCACCACCAAGTAGTGGTCAGAAAGTCCACTCCCCCAACCTCTATAAGCTCTTGCATCCATTACATGTCTTCGCATCCTTTCGTCCACACACACATAATCAATCATTGCCTTCCTTTCATTCAGTTCACCACCCACCCTTCTCATCACTCACCATGTACACCTGTGGATCATTTTATGTCTGAAGAGGGTATATAGCAGTAGCAGCAGCCATTTGAGTATCCACTGGAGGACCGACCTATCCAGACCGAAGTAGGGACGATACAGCCAATGTATCTCTACCAAGTGGCTTAGGCTGTGTGGTAGAGATTGTACGTAGGGTGAGAAGTGTTTGTAGTGTAATTGTAGTGTTGGAGCAGCTTTGGATGTGTGTGTAGTCTGTGAATCAAGTGTAATTGGCCCGCGCAAGGCGACTGGGTGCAATCATACTTTATAGTAAGCGATACTGGTTCAACCACAGAACCTCTTGTGTCTGCCAATGCAGTATGTGGCCGGGTGAACAATCCCACAGTTTATTACCCTGGCAAGGCGCGAACCCTGGTTCACCCATGTACAAAACGTACACTCTACCACTGTACCACAGAGGCTCCATATATGTGTGTGTATATATATATATATATATATATATATATATAAACACAGTAATCCCTCAATTATCTGACATAATAGAGTCAAAGGCATGTCCAGGTAGTGGCAATGTCCAGATATTGAACAATTTCCTCCTATTATACCTAGACCCTACCTATACCCAACCTCCAACCTATACCTAACCTATTTGTACAGTACCTCTGCTTACTTTGGCTGTGTTTTCCAGTCATTCAGGCATATTTGGACATCAAAACACACATAGGAATATCCAAAGTGATGCTCAACACTCAGTAAACCATGGAAAAAAAAAAAAACACTGAAAACCAAAAAATGCTCTACCTATATACTACTGTAGGTACAATACTCCTCAAAAATTTGGCACTGTTTTCAGGTCAATCTGCCATATATAGACATCAAAACACACACAGGAATATCCAAAGTAATTCTAAACACCAAGAAAACCATGAAAAAAAAAAAAAAAATGAAAAACAAAGAACACCCTACCTATACACTACTGTATGCACAGTAACCCTTCTAATTTTGGCACTGTTTTCAGGTCAATCTGCCATATTCAGACATCAAAACACACATAGGAATTTCTAAAGTAATGCTAGATACCAAGAAAACCATGAAAAAAAAAACACACTGGACCAAAAAAAAAAACACCCTACCTATACACTATTGCATGTACAGTACCCCTCCTAATTTTGGCACTGCTTTCAGGTCAATCTGCCCTATTTACACATCAAAATACGTGTTGGATTATCCACATTGATGCTAAACACCAAGGAAACATGCATAAACAATAAACATCCACAAAAAGCCTCAAGACATTTCGAAACTCAGTTATCTGACACCAGTGATAACTGCTCTCAGGCCACAAAAAAAAATTACACGGACATATATGCCACTGGATATTCACGATTACTGCATCTGCCTGTATCTGAGAAGTGAGAAATATGCAATCATTCCATGCTGACGACTTCTTTATAGCTTTTTTTCCCTTTATTGCTGATGACTAATGGCTTTCGAAAATAGTTTCACAATACTTTTATTTATTTATTTTTTTTATGAGCACCGAAAGTGATTCCTGGCGAAATATGCGTAATGCTGGGCGGCCATTATTCATGTGTTTAGGTCAAAAGCTTTTTAAGCTTGATTGGTAATGAGGACTTTCAAGAGTGCTTTAGTGGCAATCCTTGGTGATTAAAATTCTTTTGGGAGTATTAGGGGAGCAAAACTATTCAGTTAGGTTAGGGTTAGAATGCAGTAAGCACTGATGTGGCCAGTTTTGGAGACTGTATGTGTAAACACACTGTCTTGGGTGTCTTAAGGCAGACATTTGTAATACTCTTATCTTTTAGAAATTAATATAACCAGGGTTTTTGGTAGGGTTATGTGTCCCCCAGATTCCCATATACAAAATAACTTAATCATGGCAGTCATTTCAGAGAGCCTCGGAGGGCCCAATACCTGCCCATGGCCCCATCCAAATGGGCAGATTCACATGGCCCACGTGGAATGTGAGAGAGATGTGAATGAGGAGAGCATGAGGGTGGGAAGTGGTGGAAATGTGTTCAAGAGTGTGAGATATGCCGTGATGGCATTGTGCGAAATGAAGATGAAAGGGTGCGATGTGGGAGGGAGTGGGAGGGTGTGCAATGTGTAAGATCAGGAATGAATGGATGAGGAAGATGGCCAGAAGGAGTTGCTTTGTTGATGGAATGTGGAGGTGTGGCAGAGTGGAATGAGAGACTACAAATGTCATTGTCAGCTCTGAGGTGTATGCATGGTTAAGTTCAAGTTTGAGAATGTGAAAGTGGCAGTGCTTGTAGCATATACCCTGTGGGGTGAGTGGGCAGAAGAGAGAAAAGAGAAAGACAAATTTTGGGATAAGCTGGATGAAGTAGTGGGAGAAATGCCCAGGAGATACAAGGGATCATAATGGGCTGGGATATGAATGGAAGCATAGGCACTGGTCCTGAGGGATGACATAATGGGTTGTTATGGAGTACCAGGAGAAAATGATAATGGAAGCTACTAAAGGATATGTCAGGAGAGGAGGTTGTGCATTTGTAACCTCATATTTCAAACACAAAGATGCACATAAATATACGTGGTATAGAGGGAAAGAGGGCTGTGTTGAAAGAAGCCTGGCTGATTATGTTGCTCAGTAGAGAGGTCGATGATGGGAATGGTTAGAGCTTATACGAGGGCTGTGAGAGGATGATGTGCAGGTCTGTCAGATCATATGATTGTGGTATGCAAGATCGCAGCTGAGAGGAGTGGAGTGGATTAGGAGAGAGAAAGGAGCAGTCAGGGAGAAAGATTGAAAGTTGAGAAGCTGAGGATCAAAGAAATGGATGATGATTACAGGACCAAAGTAGAGGAGGAGTTAGAATCAGTGAACTGGAATGAAATGGATCTGGACAGCCTGTGGAGTGCATATAGGGATTGCTTGGTTAGGAATGCTAGAGTGGTGTGTGGTGTGTCAAAGAATAACAAAGGAGAAAGGTACAGCATGATGGGATGGGAAGGTTATGAGAGCAGTGGAGGAAAAGAGGAAGAAACTGGCCAAAGTGGTTAGCAGGATAGGGGTTCAGTTGAATTAAGAACTGAGTATATTGAGGGCA
>NW_027644893.1:0-999 GCF_032717465.1 Coenobita brevimanus | reverse complement strand
GTCTCTCATCCATTCCTGGAGGTTCCCCTTCAGTCCACCTATATGCTCTATTTTCCATATTAGTCTCTTATGGGGTACCTTATCGAAGGCCTTCTCCAAATCTAAATACACACAATCCACCCAACCATCTCCTTCCTGAAGCACATCAATCGCTCTTGAGTAAAAACTCAACAAGTTGGAAACACGTGACCTTCCACTTCTGAATCCAAACTGACTATCAGCCAAAATATTCATCTCTTCCAGATATTTTACCCATCTATTTTTCAGAATTCTCTCACACAATTTTGCGACCATGCTGGTTAGGGACACTGGCCTATAATTCAGGGGTTCATCCCTGTTTCCTCCCTTATAATTTGGTACCACATTTGCCCTCTTTCATTCTTGAGGCACTTTCCCCACTTCCAGAGAACACACAATTAAACTGTGAATCTTATCCGCCAGTTGTTCTCTGCATTCCTTCAGTACCCAATTACAGAGTCCATCTGGTCCTGGGGCTTACCTTACATTCTGAGTTTCCATTAATTTATATACTTCCTGTACTTCCACTTTTATATCTTTTATCACTACATTTCTAGTCACTCCCTCTCCTTCCACCAACTACTTTTGGTTAGTGAAAACTGATTGGAAACATTTGTTCATTATTTCTGCCTGCATTGCCGCAACTTTATAGACCTCTCTTTCTACATTCAGTTTGGTGATTCTTTCCTTTTATTTCAATTTGCCATTGATAAATCTATAAAACAGTTTTGGTTCATCCTTACATTTGTCAAAATTCCTCTCCTCCTCTCTATGTATTCTTGTGTATTCATTTCTAGTTCTTTTATATTCTTCCTTTGTTTTGTTGTTATCTTTCTTTCTCCAATTGCTCCATGCCATGCCTCTCTCTTTTTTTGCTATCATACACCTTCCATTAAACCACTCCTTTTTTCCCCCTTACTCTTGGCATAAGTTATTCCACTCCTGAATTACAGAGGCCTAGAAAAATATCCCACTTCCTCT
>NW_027644892.1:0-7992 GCF_032717465.1 Coenobita brevimanus | reverse complement strand
GTGGAAGAGGTACAACAAGTACCCTAATCAGCAGCAATATCAGCCACGCAACCGACCGTCGGGACAAACTTTTTTACCACCAGCTCAAAAGAGGCAGGAAGCGAATGCAGCCTTCATTCCTCAGCAGCAGCCTGGTGGTCACGTCCCTAGCAGTGTGGGTACTTCCCCACAGTTCACTAGTCCCACAGTGATAGTGAACCCCCTCCACAGATGGCCAATGTTCCATCTTCCCAATATAACCCTCAAGGCACAATGTTTGCCACATCAATTCAGCAGCCTCATGAGTGGCTAGCTGCTTCCTCCACAGGCCCTCCCATAGGTGACAGTACCTTCCTTGTTCAGCAAGGGTTTGTGGGAGGCATTCCTGTGAAGGTCCTGAGAGACAATGGTTCCTCAGGTTGCTCTGTTAAACAGAGTTTAGTTCGGCCTGAGCAGTATACAGGTCGACAGGTCCATGCAAAGCTTATTGATGGATCAGTGAGATTGTTCCCTGAGGCATGTATCCAGGTGGCATCTCCATTTTATACTGGTACGACACTTGCAGTTGTCATGCCAGAGCCTCTATTTGACTTAATAGTAGGCAATATTCAAGGAGTCAAGGATAGTTGCTCCGATGATGACGCTACTCAGACTTCGGCTGCTGCGGTAACACGAGCCATGACTGAGGCTCCAGACTGTGTCACCCCAGTGATCATTGAATCGCCGCAAGATCTGATGTGCAGTCAACTTGTTGTACAAGAACAACATTCTGACCCGACACTTGCTGCCGTGCGGAATAAACAAAAGGGTCGAGTGATTAAGTATTCACGGGGAGGTCGAGCCAAGTTCCTTCGCAAACAAGGACGGCTCTACCGTGAGTCACGAACACCCGAGGGCGAGGTTCGACTGCAGTTTGTCGTTCCCGCCAAGTACCGCCCAGCAGTGTTACAATGGGGTCATTGTCCAGCCTCAGGAGGTCACCTGGGCAAAAGGAAGACCCAGGGCCGTATCCGAGCTGACTTTTTCTGGCCAGGGATGGGACGAGACATAGACAGTTTTGTCCGTTCCTGCAGTGTGTGCCAAAGTATCACCACTGATCAGGGACATGTCCTTCCTGTGCCGTTCATAACCACACCTGTAATCTCTGGGTCAGTTGAGAGACAGGGTAGTGGTGAAGTGGGTGCAGACCTGATGTCTCGCCCATTGGCCCCACAGGACACAGTATGTCCAGGGCCTGTACATGCATATTATGTACCTTAAGTTAAGGGGAAAGTTGAGAGGCGACTTGAGGCTATGGAAGACCCAAGTTTGCACAAGGATTCTCAGCTTTCCGGTACTAATAGAAGTACTGTAGGTTAAGGGGGAGGTTCGAGAGAGAACTCCGCAGAGGCGACTTGAGGCTATGGAAGACCCAAGTTTGCACAAGGATTCTCAGCTTCCCGGTACTAATATATGTACCGTAGGTTAAGGGGGAAGTTGAAAGGCGACTTGAGGCTATGGAAGACCCAAGTTTGCACAAGGATTCTCAGCTTTCCGGTACTAATATAAGTATTGTATTGTAGGTTAAGGGGGAAGTGAGAACTCTGCAGAGGCGACTTGAGGCTATGGAAGACCCAAGTTTGCACGAGGATTCTCAGCTTTCCGGTACTAATATAAGTATTGTATTGTAGGTTAAGGGGGAAGTGAGAACTCTGCAGAGGCGACTTGAGGCTATGGAAGACCCAAGTTTGCACAAGGATTCTCAGCTTTCCGGTACTAATATAAGTATTGTATTGTAGGTTAAGGGGGAAGTGAGAACTCTGCAGAGGCGACTTGAGGCTATGGAAGACCCAAGTTTGCACAAGGTTTCTCAGCTCTCCGATATTAATATAAGTACTGTAGGTTGAGGCACAGGTTGAGGACCCGTGTGCGGTTCGAGGCTATGGAAGACCCGAGTTTGCACAGGGATTCTCAACTTGCCGACCATAATCGTGTGCTAAAATTAATGGCGACCTCGAGTGTACTTTTCATAGCATGTACTGACTGCTAGCCAGAGAGAGTAATTGTAACATAATAAGAATTTTGTCTCATTGACACTTTTGATGCTCCACCTTAATTGGTTTTGCAGGTTCAGCAATGGGTGTAGCAGTTTTGCTGTGCGGACCAGCTGATCATCTGCCGCACGCTGCTGCCTCTTCTCCTCTGCCTTCGTCGTCGTCATATTATTTACTGTGTCATTTTACACGTAGGTACAGTTACACTACAACTGTCACACCTACACCGTGTATTACATACACCACGCTACACAACAATTAGTTGTCAGTGTAAATGTAGCGAATTTTCGCTCAGTTTGACCTGAGTACAGGATTTTCACCGTCGTCACGGAGTTTTTCCCTCAAGCTTGCTTCTATTAACGTAAATACGAGGTTTTTTCGCTCACTGGCGACTGCGATTTTCTCCTGTAGCAGGATAGCACACACACACCACAGTGTGAATCTTGTGTGACTGAGTTAGGATTTATATATATGTATATTGAAATCTTTCTTCTGAAGGAAGAAAGATTTAATTTTCATGGGGCGTAATGTCACGAATCAATTCGCGACATTTCCTTTTTGTGAGAAGCCACGAACTATTAGTGGAAAACTCACTGTGTATCGCTCAGTTAACCGTTTCTCTCTCCATTTCGGGGTATACTTTCCAAATCATTCGTCACTTTCAAAAGTGACCGATTTAATGCACGCCACTAAGTGCGTTACTGAGCGATACAATTGTTTCTTTATCGTTCGCCTCTGCTTGCATAAACCGTTAGCCACGCCTTCTTTTGGTGGCTTGTCGTCCTGCCTATGCATTATTTGAATTCAGTCTTGTGTTTGCTGTGACGGAGAAAGGGTCTGTGCTCAGAAGTGGAGAGGTCAGCTAGCACCCCAAGCTCCATTAGTACAGTTAATCCCAGCACTCCCGCCTTAGTGGTGATACAAAGTATTCATCGACTGGTATTTCTTTTGTGTATTTTGTAGTTTTAAGAGCTTAGTTAAGGTGTTTTTCCTAGGCGTAAGTATTTAGCTTCTGTGTGAGTGAGCGAGTGCGTCTCATTGATTTGATTTGAAATGTAATGTTAAATTTATTTTTGTAATTAATAAATTTAACAGTTCTATTTCTTGAGCTTAATGTAGAGTAAATCTTGTTTCATTTCTCCATAATTAAGCTTATTTTCCATATAGCTCCTAGCTTGCATAAACGTTTTACTATTCATAACTGGTACTTAGACCAGTCTTGTATTAACTTAAAATCCGTTGTGCCAGGAGTTAATGCATCAGCAAGAACCTGATGTTATTATTATTAGTATTAGTTATTTATTGTCAGGGGTGATGTAACTTTCTCCAGAGGCTAACAGTACAGTAAGTCAGCAATTGTGAGTAATTAGTCTCTGCTGTGTACTGTTGAGGAAGTTTATAAATTCTCGTTCTCAGAGAATCGTGCTAAGCCAACGTAAAGTAATCGTTGCTTGATGTAGCAAGACAACCATTGTCTCTGCTCTTCAATATTATTGAATATTATCAATTTAAATAATATTTAACCATTTATTTCAAAATTACCGTGATATTATAAAAACCCCGTGACAATTGGCGACCTCATTCCAGGATATTAACTCCTAGCTCTAAAGCTATTCACGAGATAGTGCTCACTCATTCATATTTAGGTATTTATCATTAAAGTTTATAGGCACAAGCTTGCTGGTGTTTACCCTTAATTTAGCAAGTGAATTTTGCTTTATCAATCCATAGAGTACTTAACTCTAGTTTATTCTTGGTAACGCCAGACGATTTTATTCGCTCCTGGGAAGTCGCCGTACCATTCTGTTTATTATTGAGTCTTCCCAGTCATTTACATTTTTATTTATTCTTTGCCAGTTAACTGGATAAGACTGGTCACCACTAGCTTGTGTCTGTATTCTTTACTTGTGTTTATTAGTATTCGTCGCTAAGCAGTCAGTACTCAATTTCGGTTTGCTTAATAAATTAGCGCCATGGCTACTACTGTATTTTTACAGGAAGCCAAAGATATGGGTCTTTCGGACCCAACCGAAATTAAAGAGTATATACTCTCACGGCATAATCAGGAGCAGCAGCGCGAGAATGATGCCCGTGAAGAGCGTAAGATTCAGCGCGAATACGAGCGAGAACAGTGCGAACAACGTGAAAGAGAGCGTGCATATGAACAAGAGCAGCGTGAAAAGGAGCGCGAGTACGAGCAAAAACAGCGCGAACTCGACTTAGAACATGAGCGAGAACAGCGTGAGGAACGAGACAGAGAACGAGAACACGAACGTGCCGAGCGAGAAGCACGCGAGAGACATGAACTTGAAGTGCTGAAGCTCAAGCGAGATTCCTTGGCTTCAGACACGTCTGGTGCAGTTGGTCCAAGCTCCACGAGCGTTCCCCCTGCACATGTCCTGGCGACCCCACGCATCAAGCTTCCTTTATACAAGGAAAGCGAGCGAATCGAGCCGTACATAGCTCGTTTTGAGGACATGGCAGACTTATATCAACTGGATGAGGCAGCTAAGCGGCTTCAGTTTCTTAGCCTATTTGAGGGCCCTGCCCTCGATATTCTCCACAGAATTCGTGGAGACAATCTCACATATGAGATGATGAAAGCTGCACTCATTAAGGCGTATGGTCTCACAGTAGACGACGCCAAAGTTCAGTTCATGCGAGCTCGTCTCCAAGACAAGGAGACAGCTGTTCAGTTCCTTGATCGTCTCACAGCTTACTTAAATGAGTGGATGGAGAAAGATGAAACTCCTTCCACGCGTGAGGGGATAATTGACCTTATGCTGCGTACACAGCTAGAGAGGTCGTGGCCTGCTGAGCTCATAGCACAGCTTAAGATCTGCCAGGTGAAAGATGCCAGCCAAATGGCAGAAAAGGCTGACGCATTCTTTACTGCATACGGGTATCAAACTCGTAAGGAAAACACTTGGAGCAGAAAAGATACTGCCAAGTCTGGGAAGCCGTCTCAGACTGAATCCCAGCACCAAGGCCGTTCTCAGAGTAATGGTCAAGGTCCAAAACCGCAGTGGAAGGACCAGGGGCAAAACACTCAGAAACCTGAGTGGAAGAGGTACAACAAGTACCCTAATCAGCAGCAATATCAGCCACGCAACCGACCGTCGGGACAAACTTTTTTACCACCAGCTCAAAAGAGGCAGGAAGCGAATGCAGCCTTCATTCCTCAGCAGCAGCCTGGTGGTCACGTCCCTAGCAGTGTGGGTACTTCCCCACAGTTCACTAGTCCCACAGTGATAGTGAACCCCCCTCCACAGATGGCCAATGTTCCATCTTCCCAATATAACCCTCAAGGCACAATGTTTGCCACATCAATTCAGCAGCCTCATGAGTGGCTAGCTGCTTCCTCCACAGGCCCTCCCATAGGTGACAGTACCTTCCTTGTTCAGCAAGGGTTTGTGGGAGGCATTCCTGTGAAGGTCCTGAGAGACAATGGTTCCTCAGGTTGCTCTGTTAAACAGAGTTTAGTTCGGCCTGAGCAGTATACAGGTCGACAGGTCCATGCAAAGCTTATTGATGGATCAGTGAGATTGTTCCCTGAGGCATGTATCCAGGTGGCATCTCCATTTTATACTGGTACGACACTTGCAGTTGTCATGCCAGAGCCTCTATTTGACTTAATAGTAGGCAATATTCAAGGAGTCAAGGATAGTTGCTCCGATGATGACGCTACTCAGACTTCGGCTGCTGCGGTAACACGAGCCATGACTGAGGCTCCAGACTGTGTCACCCCAGTGATCATTGAATCGCCGCAAGATCTGATGTGCAGTCAACTTGTTGTACAAGAACAACATTCTGACCCGACACTTGCTGCCGTGCGGAATAAACAAAAGGGTCGAGTGATTAAGTATTCACGGGGAGGTCGAGCCAAGTTCCTTCGCAAACAAGGACGGCTCTACCGTGAGTCACGAACACCCGAGGGCGAGGTTCGACTGCAGTTTGTCGTTCCCGCCAAGTACCGCCCAGCAGTGTTACAATGGGGTCATTGTCCAGCCTCAGGAGGTCACCTGGGCAAAAGGAAGACCCAGGGCCGTATCCGAGCTGACTTTTTCTGGCCAGGGATGGGACGAGACATAGACAGTTTTGTCCGTTCCTGCAGTGTGTGCCAAAGTATCACCACTGATCAGGGACATGTCCTTCCTGTGCCGTTCATAACCACACCTGTAATCTCTGGGTCAGTTGAGAGACAGGGTAGTGGTGAAGTGGGTGCAGACCTGATGTCTCGCCCATTGGCCCCACAGGACACAGTATGTCCAGGGCCTGTACATGCATATTATGTACCTTAAGTTAAGGGGAAAGTTGAGAGGCGACTTGAGGCTATGGAAGACCCAAGTTTGCACAAGGATTCTCAGCTTTCCGGTACTAATAGAAGTACTGTAGGTTAAGGGGGAGGTTCGAGAGAGAACTCCGCAGAGGCGACTTGAGGCTATGGAAGACCCAAGTTTGCACAAGGATTCTCAGCTTCCCGGTACTAATATATGTACCGTAGGTTAAGGGGGAAGTTGAAAGGCGACTTGAGGCTATGGAAGACCCAAGTTTGCACAAGGATTCTCAGCTTTCCGGTACTAATATAAGTATTGTATTGTAGGTTAAGGGGGAAGTGAGAACTCTGCAGAGGCGACTTGAGGCTATGGAAGACCCAAGTTTGCACGAGGATTCTCAGCTTTCCGGTACTAATATAAGTATTGTATTGTAGGTTAAGGGGGAAGTGAGAACTCTGCAGAGGCGACTTGAGGCTATGGAAGACCCAAGTTTGCACAAGGATT
Source organism: Coenobita brevimanus (assembly GCF_032717465.1). NCBI lineage: Eukaryota > Metazoa > Arthropoda > Malacostraca > Decapoda > Coenobitidae > Coenobita > Coenobita brevimanus. The sequence goes on along the minus strand of NW_027644892.1, from coordinate 1,199 downwards.
CTCAGCTTTCCGGTACTAATATAAGTATTGTATTGTAGGTTAAGGGGGAAGTGAGAACTCTGCAGAGGCGACTTGAGGCTATGGAAGACCCAAGTTTGCACAAGGTTTCTCAGCTCTCCGATATTAATATAAGTACTGTAGGTTGAGGCACAGGTTGAGGACCCGTGTGCGGTTCGAGGCTATGGAAGACCCGAGTTTGCACAGGGATTCTCAACTTGCCGACCATAATCGTGTGCTAAAATTAATGGCGACCTCGAGTGTACTTTTCATAGCATGTACTGACTGCTAGCCAGAGAGAGTAATTGTAACATAATAAGAATTTTGTCTCATTGACACTTTTGATGCTCCACCTTAATTGGTTTTGCAGGTTCAGCAATGGGTGTAGCAGTTTTGCTGTGCGGACCAGCTGATCATCTGCCGCACGCTGCTGCCTCTTCTCCTCTGCCTTCGTCGTCGTCATATTATTTACTGTGTCATTTTACACGTAGGTACAGTTACACTACAACTGTCACACCTACACCGTGTATTACATACACCACGCTACACAACAATTAGTTGTCAGTGTAAATGTAGCGAATTTTCGCTCAGTTTGACCTGAGTACAGGATTTTCACCGTCGTCACGGAGTTTTTCCCTCAAGCTTGCTTCTATTAACGTAAATACGAGGTTTTTTCGCTCACTGGCGACTGCGATTTTCTCCTGTAGCAGGATAGCACACACACACCACAGTGTGAATCTTGTGTGACTGAGTTAGGATTTATATATATGTATATTGAAATCTTTCTTCTGAAGGAAGAAAGATTTAATTTTCATGGGGCGTAATGTCACGAATCAATTCGCGACATTTCCTTTTTGTGAGAAGCCACGAACTATTAGTGGAAAACTCACTGTGTATCGCTCAGTTAACCGTTTCTCTCTCCATTTCGGGGTATACTTTCCAAATCATTCGTCACTTTCAAAAGTGACCGATTTAATGCACGCCACTAAGTGCGTTACTGAGCGATACAATTGTTTCTTTATCGTTTCGCCTCTGCTTGCATAAACCGTTAGCCACGCCTTCTTTTGGTGGCTTGTCGTCCTGCCTATGCATTATTTGAATTCAGTCTTGTGTTTGCTGTGACGGAGAAAGGGTCTGTGCTCAGAAGTGGAGAGGTCAGCTAGCACCCCAAGCTCCATTAGTACAGTTAATCCCAGCACTCC
>NW_027644891.1:0-1998 GCF_032717465.1 Coenobita brevimanus | reverse complement strand
AAATTTATTTTTGTAATTAATAAATTTAACAGTTCTATTTCTTGAGCTTAATGTAGAGTAAATCTTGTTTCATTTCTCCATAATTAAGCTTATTTTCCATATAGCTCCTAGCTTGCATAAACGTTTTACTATTCATAACTGGTACTTAGACCAGTCTTGTATTAACTTAAAATCCGTTGTGCCAGGAGTTAATGCATCAGCAAGAACCTGATGTTATTATTATTAGTATTAGTTATTTATTGTCAGGGGTGATGTAACTTTCTCCAGAGGCTAACAGTACAGTAAGTCAGCAATTGTGAGTAATTAGTCTCTGCTGTGTACTGTTGAGGAAGTTTATAAATTCTCGTTCTCAGAGAATCGTGCTAAGCCAACGTAAAGTAATCGTTGCTTGATGTAGCAAGACAACCATTGTCTCTGCTCTTCAATATTATTGAATATTATCAATTTAAATAATATTTAACCATTTATTTCAAAATTACCGTGATATTATAAAAACCCCGTGACAATTGGCGACCTCATTCCAGGATATTAACTCCTAGCTCTAAAGCTATTCACGAGATAGTGCTCACTCATTCATATTTAGGTATTTATCATTAAAGTTTATAGGCACAAGCTTGCTGGTGTTTACCCTTAATTTAGCAAGTGAATTTTGCTTTATCAATCCATAGAGTACTTAACTCTAGTTTATTCTTGGTAACGCCAGACGATTTTATTCGCTCCTGGGAAGTCACCGTACCATTCTGTTTATTATTGAGTCTTCCCAGTCATTTACATTTTTATTTATTCTTTGCCAGTTAACTGGATAAGACTGGTCACCACTAGCTTGTGTCTGTATTCTTTACTTGTGTTTATTAGTATTCGTCGCTAAGCAGTCAGTACTCAATTTCGGTTTGCTTAATAAATTAGCGCCATGGCTACTACTGTATTTTTACAGGAAGCCAAAGATATGGGTCTTTCGGACCCAACCGAAATTAAAGAGTATATACTCTCACGGCATAATCAGGAGCAGCAGCGCGAGAATGATGCCCGTGAAGAGCGTAAGATTCAGCGCGAATACGAGCGAGAACAGTGCGAACAACGTGAAAGAGAGCGTGCATATGAACAAGAGCAGCGTGAAAAGGAGCGCGAGTACGAGCAAAAACAGCGCGAACTCGACTTAGAACATGAGCGAGAACAGCGTGAGGAACGAGACAGAGAACGAGAACACGAACGTGCCGAGCGAGAAGCACGCGAGAGACATGAACTTGAAGTGCTGAAGCTCAAGCGAGATTCCTTGGCTTCAGACACGTCTGGTGCAGTTGGTCCAAGCTCCACGAGCGTTCCCCCTGCACATGTCCTGGCGACCCCACGCATCAAGCTTCCTTTATACAAGGAAAGCGAGCGAATCGAGCCGTACATAGCTCGTTTTGAGGACATGGCAGACTTATATCAACTGGATGAGGCAGCTAAGCGGCTTCAGTTTCTTAGCCTATTTGAGGGCCCTGCCCTCGATATTCTCCACAGAATTCGTGGAGACAATCTCACATATGAGATGATGAAAGCTGCACTCATTAAGGCGTATGGTCTCACAGTAGACGACGCCAAAGTTCAGTTCATGCGAGCTCGTCTCCAAGACAAGGAGACAGCTGTTCAGTTCCTTGATCGTCTCACAGCTTACTTAAATGAGTGGATGGAGAAAGATGAAACTCCTTCCACGCGTGAGGGGATAATTGACCTTATGCTGCGTACACAGCTAGAGAGGTCGTGGCCTGCTGAGCTCATAGCACAGCTTAAGATCTGCCAGGTGAAAGATGCCAGCCAAATGGCAGAAAAGGCTGACGCATTCTTTACTGCATACGGGTATCAAACTCGTAAGGAAAACACTTGGAGCAGAAAAGATACTGCCAAGTCTGGGAAGCCGTCTCAGACTGAATCCCAGCACCAAGGCCGTTCTCAGAGTAATGGTCAAGGTCCAAAACCGCAGTGGAAGGACCAGGGGCAAAACACTCAGAAACCTGA
>NW_027644890.1:0-999 GCF_032717465.1 Coenobita brevimanus | reverse complement strand
CGCCTTAGTGGTGATACAAAGTATTCATCGACTGGTATTTCTTTTGTGTATTTTGTAGTTTTAAGAGCTTAGTTAAGGTGTTTTTCCTAGGCGTAAGTATTTAGCTTCTGTGTGAGTGAGCGAGTGCGTCTCATTGATTTGATTTGAAATGTAATGTTAAATTTATTTTTGTAATTAATAAATTTAACAGTTCTATTTCTTGAGCTTAATGTAGAGTAAATCTTGTTTCATTTCTCCATAATTAAGCTTATTTTCCATATAGCTCCTAGCTTGCATAAACGTTTTACTATTCATAACTGGTACTTAGACCAGTCTTGTATTAACTTAAAATCCGTTGTGCCAGGAGTTAATGCATCAGCAAGAACCTGATGTTATTATTATTAGTATTAGTTATTTATTGTCAGGGGTGATGTAACTTTCTCCAGAGGCTAACAGTACAGTAAGTCAGCAATTGTGAGTAATTAGTCTCTGCTGTGTACTGTTGAGGAAGTTTATAAATTCTCGTTCTCAGAGAATCGTGCTAAGCCAACGTAAAGTAATCGTTGCTTGATGTAGCAAGACAACCATTGTCTCTGCTCTTCAATATTATTGAATATTATCAATTTAAATAATATTTAACCATTTATTTCAAAATTACCGTGATATTATAAAAACCCCGTGACAACCTGGAGCTTCTGTATGATCATTAACCAGACTCCTTCGAGCTAACAGGTGCACGAGTGTTTCAGCAGGATGGTGCACCTGCTCACAAGGCCAAATCGGTCACCAATTGGCTTCGTGACTGCGAGGTATCATTCATGACAGACTGGCCAGGAAATAGCCCAGACCTCAACCCGATTGAAAACCTCTGGTACCTCGTAAAGAAGAGTCTCCAAGGGAAGGACGTGAGCTCTCTGCCTAAGCTGGAAGCCGCCATTCGTGACTCCTGGGACAAAATACCGCTCCAGCACCTCAGGAGCCTCGCCCTTTCACTTCCAAGACGTCTCAGGTCCGTGAAGA
>NW_027644889.1:0-16983 GCF_032717465.1 Coenobita brevimanus | reverse complement strand
CAGAAACATAAAAGAGATGAAATTCAGGGGTGGGTTAGCTCCAGCACCTTTCCAAGGCTTTGTCCTTGTTCTGGACAGTATTATAATAAGTGAGATTAAACCAAAGTTCTTTTGCATTAGTCACAGGATGTGAGAAAGGAATGTATGCTTCCATGCCCGAGAGACTAACCTCCGTAATACGCAAGACACACTCAGATGGTTCTTGGCCATGGAAGCAATAATTATTCCAGGGAAAATAAAAAAAAAGTACTGCCTGAGGGCCTCCCAATCAGCAGCCCCAAAGCGTCCCAACCGACGCTACTTGGGAGGCTCGTCATGCCATACTGGAGTGATTGGACAGGTTAAGGTGATAAGGTTGTGATCGGAGGAAACCAATAGAGAGAAAATTTTAACAGCGTAAGCAGAAGGATTAGTTTTAAGGAAGAGAGCGCATATATTGCAACTCTTTCTATGTCAGTCAGGGATACAAGTAGGGTGCTGTACCATCTGATCTAGGTCATAAGGACAGAAAAGATGTAGGCTTGTTCTCCAGGTAGATCAGTGAAAGGAGAGGAAAGCCAAAGGTGGTGGTGAACATTGAAATCTCCTAGAATCGAGATTTCAGAGAATGAGGAAACTGATAGAATGTGTTCCATCTAAGATGTAAGATAGTCGAAGAAATTTTCATAGTCAGGAGAACTGGGGGATAAGTAAACAGCATGGATATAATTAGTCAGAGTATGACACGAAAACCGAAGCCAGAGAGTAGAGAATTTAGAAGAATCAAGCTCAGGATCATGACAACAAGATATGTTGTTGCATACATATACACAACAGCCACCTTTGGATTTGAAATGAGTATAGAGGAAGTAGGAGGATACAGAGAAGAGTTTGCTATCAGTTGCTTCAGACAGTTGAGTCTCATATAGGAAAAGATGATTTTTTTTTTTTATGTGATGGAGAAGGAACCAAAGGCAACGAGCCCACAAAACTGTTCCTTCCAAGAGAAAAACAAAATGCAAAAGAGAGCCAAATTTAAGATCCGATCATTTTGAGATGCCTGGACACACTGCGTTTGAAAGACTAGAGATCATAGGAAGTATGAAATACAGACAGAGGGAGACAGTTACAGAGTTGGCCAGTTGCATAAATGAAGGACTGGGAGTCACAGTTAACTCTTGCATTAGAGAGTTGGACAGAAAATGGATGAGATTTTGCTGCTAGACATGTGCTACGCACCCGTCGTAGAGGTGGAGAAATGCATGCAGACAGTTCAGAGGAGCGGTGACCATTGAAGTAGCAATAGAAAAGAGATAAATATGCAACAGTGCAGCGAAGAGACAGAGGTTGAAGGGAGTCAGTAAGAGGAGGAGACTTAATGAGGCTAAAAGCCTGTCACTCCACCCTATTGAGAAGAGCTGTATGTGGGGAGCCTTCCCACACATGAGAGTTGTACTCCACACAGGGGCGGATAAAACCCCTGTATAGAGTCAACAATTATGCAGGGCTAAAGAAGGAACGGAGTTGGCTTAGCACACCCATCTCTTGGAAGCAGATCTTACAAGAGATGTAATATGATCTTTCCAAGATAAGTCCTGAGTAAATGAAACCCCAAGCATGTTCAAGGATGATGCAGGATTAAGTTGAATATTATTAAACATTATTGGGTATACCTGTGTAAGATTTTGTCGGGTTGATAGGTGCAAGAACCGAGTCTTTCATGCATTAAAAACAACCAGATTATTTTTACCCTAGTCAGAGATATGAGCCAAGTCAGACATTAGGTGTGCCATAGCCTCATCCCTTGTTTGTTGACGTAAATGCTGAGATGGACGTTGCGGGAATCGAATGGAAAGGTGAAGGGTGGAGTCATCAGTGTATGAGTCGATAGGGTTAGATGTACAGCTTAGGTCATTGATGAATAAAAGGAAGAGAGCTGGTGAAAGGACAGAGCCTTGAGGAACACCACAGTTAATAGATCTAGGAGAAGAATGATGGCCGTCTACAACAGCGGCTATACAGTAGAACGACCAGAAAGGAAGCTACAGATGAAGGCACAGACAGAAAAACAGAAACCGTAAGAGGGCAGTTTGGAAATTAAAGATTTATGCCAGACTCGATCGAAAGCCTTTGTGATGTCAAGTGCAATGGCAAAGCTTGCGCCAAAGTCCCGAAAGGAGGATGACCAGGAGTCTGAAAGGTAGGTGAGAAGATCGCCTGTGGAGCGTCCCTGACGGAACCCATACTGACGATCAGAAAGAAGGTTGTGATGGGAAAGATGCTTTAAAATTTCTCTATTAAGAACAGACTCAAAAACGTTTGAGATACAGGATGCTACAGCAATTGGACGATAGTTAGAGGTTAGGGAATGGTCACCCTTCTTTGGGACTGGCTGAATGAGAGCAAACTACCAGCAAGAAGAAAAGGTACAAGTTGATGGGCAAAAGGGAAAGAGTTTATGTAGGCAGGGTGTAAGCACAGAAGCACAGTTCTTGAGGACAACAGGAGGGACCCCATCGGGTCCGTATGCCTTGTTTGCAATGAGGCCAGTGATGGCAGAAAATTCATCAACTAAAGAATTTGTAATATCAATTATTAAGGAAGTTATAGGAGGGGAAGTGACGGAGGAACAGCATTAGAATCGTCTCAGGTGAAACTGGAGGAGAAAGTCTGAAGAAAGTGTTCTGCTTAATTAGTAAAAGAAATAGCTACAGAGCCATCCGAGTGGAAAAATGGAGGGAAGGATGATCAAGTAAAGTTGTTAGAAAGGTTTTTGGTAAGGTGCCAGAAGGAGCGGGAAGAATTTGAGTTAAAGAGTTCAGAGATTTTAGTATGAATGATAATATTTCTAGCAGCGCGAAAAGCAGACGAAGCACGATTCCGGGCAGAAACATAAAAGAGATGAAATTCAGGGGTGGGTTAGCTCCAGCACCTTTCCAAGGCTTTGTCCTTGTTCTGGACAGTATTATAATAAGTGAGATTAAACCAAAGTTCTTTTGCATTAGTCACAGGATGTGAGAAAGGAATGTATGCTTCCATGCCCGAGAGACTAACCTCCGTAATACGCAAGGCACACTCAGATGGTTCTTGGCCATGGAAGCAATAATTATTCCAGGGAAAATCAAAAAAGTACTGCCTGAGGGCCTCCCAATCAGCAGCCCCAAAGCGTCCCAACCGACGCTACTTGGGAGGCTCGTCATGCCATACTGGAGTGATTGGACAGGTTAAGGTGATAAGGTTGTGATCGGAGGAAACCAATAGAGAGAAAATTTTAACAGCGTAAGCAGAAGGATTAGTTTTAAGGAAGAGAGCGCATATATTGCAACTCTTTCTATGTCAGTCAGGGATACAAGTAGGGTGCTGTACCATCTGATCTAGGTCATTAAGGACAGAAAAGATGTAGGCTTGTTCTCCAGGTAGATCAGTGAAAGGAGAGGAAAGCCAAAGGTGGTGGTGAACATTGAAATCTCCTAGAATCGAGATTTCAGAGAATGAGGAAACTGATAGAATGTGTTCCATCTAAGATGTAAGATAGTCGAAGAAATTTTCATAGTCAGGAGAACTGGGGGATAAGTAAACAGCATGGATATATTTATTTATTTCTCTCTCTCTCTCTCTCTCTCTCTCTCTCTCTCTCTCTCTCCACACACACACATACACACACACACACACACACACATATATATATATATATAAGAATCAAGCTCAGGATCATGACAACAAGATATGTTGTTGCATACATATACACAACAGCCACCTTTGGATTTGAAATGAGTATAGAGGAAGTAGGAGGATACAGAGAAGAGTTTGCTATCAGTTGCTTCAGACAGTTGAGTCTCTGTATAGGAAAAGATGATTTTTTTTTTTTATGTGATGGAGAAGGAACCAAAGGCAACGAGCCCACAAAACTGTTCCTTCCAAGAGAAAAACAAAATGCAAAAGAGAGCCAAATTTAAGATCCGATCATTTTGAGATGCCTGGACACACTGCGTTTGAAAGACTAGAGATCATAGGAAGTATGAAATACAGACAGAGGGAGACAGTTACAGAGTTGGCCAGTTGCATAAATGAAGGACTGGGAGTCACAGTTAACTCTTGCATTAGAGAGTTGGACAGAAAATGGATGAGATTTTGCTGCTAGACATGTGCTACGCACCCGTCGTAGAGGTGGAGAAATGCATGCAGACAGTTCAGAGGAGCAGTGACCATTGAAGTAGCAATAGAAAAGAGATAAATATGCAACAGTGCAGCGAAGAGACAGAGGTTGAAGGGAGTCAGTAAGAGGAGGAGACTTAATGAGGCTAAAAGCCTGTCACTCCACCCTATTGAGAAGAGCTGTATGTGGGGAGCCTTCCCACACATGAGAGTTGTACTCCACACAGGGGCGGATAAAACCCCTGTATAGAGTCAACAATTATGCAGGGCTAAAGAAGGAACGGAGTTGGCTTAGCACACCCAATCTCTTGGAAGCAGATCTTACAAGAGATGTAATATGATCTTTCCAAGATAAGTCCTGAGTAAATGAAACCCCAAGCATGTTCAAGGATGATGCAGGATTAAGTTGAATATTATTAAACATTATTGGGTATACCTGTGTAAGATTTTGTCGGGTTGATAGGTGCAAGAACCGAGTCTTTCATGCATTAAAAACAACCAGATTATTTTTACCCTAGTCAGAGATATGAGCCAAGTCAGACATTAGGTGTGCCATAGCCTCATCCCTTGTTTGTTGACGTAAATGCTGAGATGGACGTTGCGGGAATCGAATGGAAAGGTGAAGGGTGGAGTCATCAGTGTATGAGTCGATAGGGTTAGATGTACAGCTTAGAAGATCATTGATGAATAAAAGGAAGAGAGCTGGTGAAAGGACAGAGCCTTGAGGAACACCACAGTTAATAGATCTAGGAGAAGAATGATGGCCGTCTACAACAGCGGCTATACAGTAGAACGACCAGAAAGGAAGCTACAGATGAAGGCACAGACAGAAAAACAGAAACCGTAAGAGGGCAGTTTGGAAATTAAAGATTTATGCCAGACTCGATCGAAAGCCTTTGTGATGTCAAGTGCAATGGCAAAGCTTGCGCCAAAGTCCCGAAAGGAGGATGACCAGGAGTCTGAAAGGTAGGTGAGAAGATCGCCTGTGGAGCGTCCCTGACGGAACCCATACTGACGATCAGAAAGAAGGTTGTGATGGGAAAGATGCTTTAAAATTTCTCAGTTAAGAACAGACTCAAAAACGTTTGAGATACAGGATGCTACAGCAATTGGACGATAGTTAGAGGTTAGGGAATGGTCACCCTTCTTTGGGACTGGCTGAATGAGAGCAAACTACCAGCAAGAAGAAAAGGTACAAGTTGAGGGGCAAAAGGGAGAGGTTATGTAGGCAGGGTGTAAGCACAGAAGCACAGTTCTTGAGGACAACAGGAGGGACCCCATCGGGTCCGTATGCCTTGTTTGCAATGAGGCCAGTGATGGCAGAAAATTCATCAACTAAAGAATTTATAATATCAATTATTAAGGAAGTTATAGGAGGGGAAGTGACGGAGGAACAGCATTAGAATCGTCTCAGGTGAAACTGGAGGAGAAAGTCTGAAGAAAGTGTTCTGCTTAATTAGTAGAAGAAATAGCTACAGAGCCATCCGAGTGGAAAAATGGAGGGAAGGATGATCAAGTAAAGTTGTTAGAAAGATTTTTGGCAAGGTGCCAGAAGGAGCGGGAAGAATTTGAGTTAAAGAGTTCAGAGATTTTAGTATGAATGATAATATTTCTAGCAGCGCGAAAAGCAGACGAAGCACGATTCCGGGCAGAAACATAAAAGAGATGAAATTCAGGGGTGGGTTAGCTCCAGCACCTTTCCAAGGCTTTGTCCTTGTTCTGGACAGTATTATAATAAGTGAGATTAAACCAAAGTTCTTTTGCATTAGTCACAGGATGTGAGAAAGGAATGTAGGCTTCCATGCCCGAGAGACTAACCTCCGTAATACGCAAGGCACACTCAGATGGTTCTTGGCCATGGAAGCAATAATTATTCCAGGGAAAATAAAAAAAAAGTACTGCCTGAGGGCCTCCCAATCAGCAGCCCCAAAGCGTCCCAACCGACGCTACTTGGGAGGCTCGTCATGCCATACTGGAGTGATTGGACAGGTTAAGGTGATAAGGTTGTGATCGGAGGAAACCAATAGAGAGAAAATTTTAACAGCGTAAGCAGAAAGGATTAGTTTTAAGGAAGAGAGCGCATATATTGCAACTCTTTCTATGTCAGTCAGGGATACAAGTAGGGTGCTGTACCATCTGATCTAGGTCATTAAGGACAGAAAAGATGTAGGCTTGTTCTCCAGGTAGATCAGTGAAAGGAGAGGAAAGCCAAAGGTGGTGGTGAACATTGAAATCTCCTAGAATCGAGATTTCAGAGAATGAGGAAACTGATAGAATGTGTTCCATCTAAGATGTAAGATAGTCGAAGAAATTTTCATAGTCAGGAGAACTGGGGGATAAGTAAACAGCATGGATATAATTAGTCAGAGTATGACACGAAAACCGAAGCCAGAGAGTAGAGAATTTAGAAGAATCAAGCTCAGGATCATGACAACAAGATATGTTGTTGCATACATATACACAACAGCCACCTTTGGATTTGAAATGAGTATAGAGGAAGTAGGAGGATACAGAGAAGAGTTTGCTATCAGTTGCTTCAGACAGTTGAGTCTCTGTTAGGAAAAGATGATTTTTTTTTTTTTAATGTGATGGAGAAGGAACCAAAGGCAACGAGCCCACAAAACTGTTCCTTCCAAGAGAAAAACAAAATGCAAAAGAGAGCCAAATTTAAGATCCGATCATTTTGAGATGCCTGGACACACTGCGTTTGAAAGACTAGAGATCATAGGAAGTATGAAATACAGACAGAGGGAGACAGTTACAGAGTTGGCCAGTTGCATAAATGAAGGACTGGGAGTCACAGTTAACTCTTGCATTAGAGAGTTGGACAGAAAATGGATGAGATTTTGCTGCTAGACATGTGCTACGCACCCGTCGTAGAGGTGGAGAAATGCATGCAGACAGTTCAGAGGAGCGGTGACCATTGAAGTAGCAATAGAAAAGAGATAAATATGCAACAGTGCAGCGAAGAGACAGAGGTTGAAGGGAGTCAGTAAGAGGAGGAGACTTAATGAGGCTAAAAGCCTTTCACTCCACCCTATTGAGAAGAGCTGTATGTGGGGAGCCTTCCCACACATGAGAGTTGTACTCCACACAGGGGCGGATAAAACCCCTGTATAGAGTCAACAATTATGCAGGGCTAAAGAAGGAACGGAGTTGGCTTAGCACACCCATCTCTTGGAAGCAGATCTTACAAGAGATGTAATATGATCTTTCCAAGATAAGTCCTGAGTAAATGAAACCCCAAGCATGTTCAAGGATGATGCAGGATTAAGTTGAATATTATTAAACATTATTGGGTATACCTGTGTAAGATTTTGTCGGGTTGATAGGTGCAAGAACTGAGTCATTCATGCATTAAAAACAACCAGGTTATTTTTACCCTAGTAAGAGATATGAGCCAAGAAAGACATTAGGTGTGCCATAGCCTCATCCCTTGTTTGTTGACGTAAATGTTGAGATGGACGCTGCGGGAATCTAACGGAAAGGTGAAGGGTGGAGTCATCAGTGTATGAGTCGATAGGGTTAGATGTACAGCTTAGAAGATCATTGATGAATAAAAGGAAGAGAGCTGGTGAAAGGACAGAGCCTTGAGGAACACCACAGTTAATAGATCTAGGAGAAGAATGATGGCCGTCTACAACAGCGGCTATACAGTAGAACGACCAGAAAGGAAGCTACAGATGAAGGCACAGACAGAAAAACAGAAACCGTAAGAGGGCAGTTTGGAAATTAAAGATTTATGCCAGACTCGATCGAAAGCCTTTGTGATGTCAAGTGCAATGGCAAAGCTTGCGCCAAAGTCCCGAAAGGAGGATGACCAGGAGTCTGAAAGGTAGGTGAGAAGATCGCCTGTGGAGCGTCCCTGACGGAACCCATACTGACGATCAGAAAGAAGGTTGTGATGGGAAAGATGCTTTAAAATTTCTCAGTTAAGAACAGACTCAAAAACGTTTGAGATACAGGATGCTACAGCAATTGGACGATAGTTAGAGGTTAGGGAATGGTCACCCTTCTTTGGGACTGGCTGAATGAGAGCAAACTACCAGCAAGAAGAAAAGGTACAAGTTGATGGGCAAAAGGGAGAGTTTATGTAGGCAAGGTGTAAGCACAGAAGCACAGTTCTTGAGGACAACCGGAGGGACCCCATCGGGTCCGTATGCCTTGTTTGCAATGAGGCCAGTGATGGCAGAAAATTCATCAACTAAAGAATTTGTAATATCAATTATTAAGGAAGTTATAAGAGGGGAAGTGACGGAGGAACAGCATTAGAATCGTCTCAGGTGAAACTGGAGGAGAAAGTCTGAAGAAAGTGTTCTGCTTAATTAGTAAAAGAAATAGCTACAGAGCCATCCGAGTGGAAAAATGGAGGGAAGGATGATGAAGTAAAGTTGTTAGAAAGGTTTTTGGTCAGATGCCAGAAGGAGCGGGAAGAATTTGAGTTAAAGAGTTCAGAGATTTTAGTATGAATGATAATATTTCTAGCAGCGAAAAGCAGACTTAGCACGATTCCGGGCAGAAACATAAAAGATGATGAAATTCAGGGGTGGGTTAGCTCCAGCACCTTTCCAAGGCTTTGTCCTTGTTCTGGACAGTATTATAATAAGTGAGATTAAACCAAAGTTCTTTTGCATTAGTCACAGGATGTGAGAAAGGAATGTATGCTTCCATGCCCGAGAGACTAACCTCCGTAATACGCAAGGCACACTCAGATGGTTCTTGGCCATGGAAGCAATAATTATTCCAGGGAAAATCAAAAAAGTACTGCCTGAGGGCCTCCCAATCAGCAGCCCCAAAGCGTCCCAACCGACGCTACTTGGGAGGCTCGTCATGCCATACTGGAGTGATTGGACAGGTTAAGGTGATAAGGTTGTGATCGGAGGAAACCAATAGAGAGAAAATTTTAACAGCGTAAGCAGAAGGATTAGTTTTAAGGAAGAGAGCGCATATGTTGCAACTCTTTCTATGTCAGTCAGGGATACAAGTAGGGTGCTGTACCATCTGATCTAGGTCATTAAGGACAGAAAAGATGTAGGCTTGTTCTCCAGGTAGATCAGTGAAAGGAGAGGAAAGCCAAAGGTGGTGGTGAACATTGAAATCTCCTAGAATCGAGATTTCAGAGAATGAGGAAACTGATAGAATGTGTTCCATCTAAGATGTAAGATAGTCGAAGAAATTTTCATAGTCAGGAGAACTGGGGGATAAGTAAACAGCATGGATATAATTAGTCAGAGTATGACACGAAAACCGAAGCCAGAGAGTAGAGAATTTAGAAGAATCAAGCTCAGGATCATGACAACAAGATATGTTGTTGCATACATATACACACACAGCCACCTTTGGATTTGAAATGAGTATAGAGGAAGTAGGAGGATACAGAGAAGAGTTTGCTATCAGTTGCTTCAGACAGTTGAGTCTCATAGGAAAAATGATTTTTTTTTTTTTTTAATGTGATGGAGAAGGAACCAAAGGCAACGAGCCCACAAAACTGTTCCTTCCAAGAGAAAAACAAAATGCAAAAGAGAGCCAAATTTAAGATCCGATCATTTTGAGATGCCTGGACACACTGCGTTTGAAAGACTAGAGATCATAGGAAGTATGAAATACAGACAGAGGGAGACAGTTACAGAGTTGGCCAGTTGCATAAATGAAGGACTGGGAGTCACAGTTAACTCTTGCATTAGAGAGTTGGACAGAAAATGGATGAGATTTTGCTGCTAGACATGTGCTACGCACCCGTCTAGAGGTGGAGAAATGCATGCAGACAGTTCAGAGGAGCGGTGACCATTGAAGTAGCAATAGAAAAGAGATAAATATGCAACAGTGCAGCGAAGAGACAGAGGTTGAAGGGAGTCAGTAAGAGGAGGAGACTTAATGAGGCTAAAAGCCTTTCACTCCACCCTATTGAGAAGAGCTGTATGTGGGGAGCCTTCCCACACATGAGAGTTGTACTCCACACAGGGGCGGATAAAACCCCTGTATAGAGTCAACAATTATGCAGGGCTAAAGAAGGAACGGAGTTGGCTTAGCACACCCATCTCTTGGAAGCAGATCTTACAAGAGATGTAATATGATCTTTCCAAGATAAGTCCTGAGTAAATGAAACCCCAAGCATGTTCAAGGATGATGCAGGATTAAGTTGAATATTATTAAACATTATTGGGTATACCTGTGTAAGATTTTGTCGGGTTGATAGGTGCAAGAACTGAGTCTTTCATGCATTAAAAACAACCAGATTATTTTTACCCTAGTCAGAGATATGAGCCAAGTCAGACATTAGGTGTGCCATAGCCTCATCCCTTGTTTGTTGACGTAAATGCTGAGATGGACGTTGCGGGAATCGAATGGAAAGGTGAAGGGTGGAGTCATCAGTGTATGAGTCGATAGGGTTAGATGTACAGCTTAGGTCATTGATGAATAAAAGGAAGAGAGCTGGTGAAAGGACAGAGCCTTGAGGAACACCACAGTTAATAGATCTAGGAGAAGAATGATGGCCGTCTACAACAGCGGCTATACAGTAGAACGACCAGAAAGGAAGCTACAGATGAAGGCACAGACAGAAGAACAGAAACCGTAAGAGGGCAGTTTGGAAATTAAAGATTTATGCCAGACTCGATCGAAAGCCTTTGTGATGTCAAGTGCAATGGCAAAGCTTGCGCCAAAGTCCCGAAAGGAGGATGACCAGGAGTCTGAAAGGTAGGTGAGAAGATCGCCTGTGGAGCGTCCCTGACGGAACCCATACTGACGATCAGAAAGAAGGTTGTGATGGGAAAGATGCTTTAAAATTTCTCAGTTAAGAACAGACTCAAAAACGTTTGAGATACAGGATGCTACAGCAATTGGACGATAGTTAGAGGTTAGGGAATGGTCACCCTTCTTTGGGACTGGCTGAATGAGAGCAAACTACCAGCAAGAAGAAAAGGTACAAGTTGATGGGCAAAAGGGAGAGTTTATGTAGGCAGGGTGTAAGCACAGAAGCACAGTTCTTGAGGACAACAGGAGGGACCCCATCGGGTCCGTATGCCTTGTTTGCAACGAGGCCAGTGATGGCAGAAAATTCATCAACTAAAGAATTTGTAATATCAATTATTAAGGAAGTTATAGGAGGGGAAGTGACGGAGGAACAGCATTAGAATCGTCTCAGGTGAAACTGGAGGAGAAAGTCTGAAGAAAGTGTTCTGCTTAATTAGTAAAAGAAATAGCTACAGAGCCATCCGAGTGGAAAAATGGAGGGAAGGATGATCAAGTAAAGTTGTTAGAAAGTTTTCTGGCAACATTCCATAAGGAGCGGGAAGAATTTGAGTTAAAGATTTCAGATCATTTAGTATGAATGATAATATTTCTAGTAGAGCGAAAAACAGACGAAGCACGATTCCGGGCAGAAACATAAAAGATGATGAAATTCAGGGGTGGGTTAGCTCCAGCACCTTTCCAAGGCTTTGTCCTTGTTCTGGACAGTATTATAATAAGTGAGATTAAACCAAAGTTCTTTTGCATTAGTCACAGGATGTGAGAAAGGAATGTATGCTTCCATGCCCGAGAGACTAACCTCCGTAATCACGCAAGACACACTCAGATGGTTCTTGGCCATGGAAGCAATAATTATTCCAGGGAAAATAAAAAAAGTACTGCCTGAGGGCCTCCCAATCAGCAGCCCCAAAGCGTCCCAACCGACGCTACTTGGGAGGCTCGTCATGCCATACTGGAGTGATTGGACAGGTTAAGGTGATAAGGTTGTGATCGGAGGAAACCAATAGAGAGAAAATTTTAACAGCGTAAGCAGAAGGATTAGTTTTAAGGAAGAGAGCGCATATATTGCAACTCTTTCTATGTCAGTCAGGGATACAAGTAGGGTGCTGTACCATCTGATCTAGGTCATTAAGGACAGAAAAGATGTAGGCTTGTTCTCCAGGTAGATCAGTGAAAGGAGAGGAAAGCCAAAGGTGGTGGTGAACATTGAAATCTCCTAGAATCGAGATTTCAGAGAATGAGGAAACTGATAGAATGTGTTCCATCTAAGATGTAAGATAGTCGAAGAAATTTTCATAGTCAGGAGAACTGGGGGATAAGTAAACAGCATGGATATAATTAGTCAGAGTATGACACGAAAACCGAAGCCAGAGAGTAGAGAATTTAGAAGAATCAAGCTCAGGATCATGACAACAAGATATGTTGTTGCATACATATACACAACAGCCACCTTTGGATTTGAAATGAGTATAGAGGAAGTAGGAGGATACAGAGAAGAGTTTGCTATCAGTTGCTTCAGACAGTTGAGTCTATATATATATATATATATATATATATATATATTTAATGTGATGGAGAAGGAACCAAAGGCAACGAGCCCACAAAACTGTTCCTTCCAAGAGAAAAACAAAATGCAAAAGAGAGCCAAATTTAAGATCCGATCATTTTGAGATGCCTGGACACACTGCGTTTGAAAGACTAGAGATCATAGGAAGTATGAAATACAGACAGAGGGAGACAGTTACAGAGTTGGCCAGTTGCATAAATGAAGGACTGGGAGTCACAGTTAACTCTTGCATTAGAGAGTTGGACAGAAAATGGATGAGATTTTGCTGCTAGACATGTGCTACGCACCCGTCGTAGAGGTGGAGAAATGCATGCAGACAGTTCAGAGGAGCGGTGACCATTGAAGTAGCAATAGAAAAGAGATAAATATGCAACAGTGCAGCGAAGAGACAGAGGTTGAAGGGAGTCAGTAAGAGGAGGAGACTTAATGAGGCTAAAAGCCTTTCACTCCACCCTATTGAGAAGAGCTGTATGTGGGGAGCCTTCCCACACATGAGAGTTGTACTCCACACAGGGGCGGATAAAACCCCTGTATAGAGTCAACAATTATGCAGGGCTAAAGAAGGAACGGAGTTGGCTTAGCACACCCATCTCTTGGAAGCAGATCTTACAAGAGATGTAATATGATCTTTCCAAGATAAGTCCTGAGTAAATGAAACCCCAAGCATGTTCAAGGATGATGCAGGATTAAGTTGAATATTATTAAACATTATTGGGTATACCTGTGTAAGATTTTGTCGGGTTGATAGGTGCAAGAACCGAGTCTTTCATGCATTAAAAACAACCAGATTATTTTTACCCTAGTCAGAGATATGAGCCAAGTCAGACATTAGGTGTGCCATAGCCTCATCCCTTGTTTGTTGACGTAAATGCTGAGATGGACGTTGCGGGAATCGAATGGAAAGGTGAAGGGTGGAGTCATCAGTGTATGAGTCGATAGGGTTAGATGTACAGCTTAGGTCATTGATGAATAAAAGGAAGAGAGCTGGTGAAAGGACAGAGCCTTGAGGAACACCACAGTTAATAGATCTAGGAGAAGAATGATGGCCGTCTACAACAGCGGCTATACAGTAGAACGACCAGAAAGGAAGCTACAGATGAAGGCACAGACAGAAAAACAGAAACCGTAAGAGGGCAGTTTGGAAATTAAAGATTTATGCCAGACTCGATCGAAAGCCTTTGTGATGTCAAGTGCAATGGCAAAGCTTGCGCCAAAGTCCCGAAAGGAGGATGACCAGGAGTCTGAAAGGTAGGTGAGAAGATCGCCTGTGGAGCGTCCCTGACGGAACCCATACTGACGATCAGAAAGAAGGTTGTGATGGGAAAGATGCTTTAAAATTTCTCAGTTAAGAACAGACTCAAAAACGTTTGAGATACAGGATGCTACAGCAATTGGACGATAGTTAGAGGTTAGGGAATGGTCACCCTTCTTTGGGACTGGCTGAATGAGAGCAAACTACCAGCAAGAAGAAAAGGTACAAGTTGATGGGCAAAAGGGAGAGTTTATGTAGGCAGGGTGTAAGCACAGTACAGTTCTTGAGGACAACAGGAGGGACCCCATCGGGTCCGTATGCCTTGTTTGCAATGAGGCCAGTGATGGCAGAAAATTCATCAACTAAAGAATTTGTAATATCAATTATTAAGGAAGTTATAGGAGGGGAAGTGACGGAGGAACAGCATTAGAATCGTCTCAGGTGAAACTGGAGGAGAAAGTCTGAAGAAAGTGTTCTGCTTAATTAGTAAAAGAAATAGCTACAGAGCCATCCGAGTGGAAAAATGGAGGGAAGGATGATCAAGTAAAGTTGTTAGAAAGGTTTTTGGTCAGATGCCAGGAGTGGGAAGAATTTGAGTTAAAGAGTTCAGAGATTTTAGTATGAATGATAATATTTCTAGCAGCGCGAAAAGCAGACGAAGCACGATTCCGGGCAGAAACATAAAAGAGATGAAATTCAGGGGTGGGTTAGCTCCAGCACCTTTCCAAGGCTTTGTCCTTGTTCTGGACAGTATTATAATAAGTGAGATTAAACCAAAGTTCTTTTGCATTAGTCACAGGATGTGAGAAAGGAATGTAGGCTTCCATGCCCGAGAGACTAACCTCCGTAATGTGCAAGACACACTCAGATGGTTCTTGGCCATGGAAGCAATAATTATTCCAGGGAAAATAAAAAAAAAGTACTGCCTGAGGGCCTCCCAATCAGCAGCCCCAAAGCGTCCCAACCGACGCTACTTGGGAGGCTCGTCATGCCATACTGGAGTGATTGGACAGGTTAAGGTGATAAGGTTGTGATCGGAGGAAACCAATAGAGAGAAAATTTTAACAGCGTAAGCAGAAGGATTAGTTTTAAGGAAGAGAGCGCATATATTGCAACTCTTTCTATGTCAGTCAGGGATACAAGTAGGGTGCTGTACCATCTGATCTAGGTCATAAGGACAGAAAAGATGTAGGCTTGTTCTCCAGGTAGATCAGTGAAAGGAGAGGAAAGCCAAAGGTGGTGGTGAACATTGAAATCTCCTAGAATCGAGATTTCAGAGAATGAGGAAACTGATAGAATGTGTTCCATCTAAGATGTAAGATAGTCGAAGAAATTTTCATAGTCAGGAGAACTGGGGGATAAGTAAACAGCATGGATATAATTAGTCAGAGTATGACACGAAAACCGAAGCCAGAGAGTAGAGAATTTAGAAGAATCAAGCTCAGGATCATGACAACAAGATATGTTGTTGCATACATATACACAACAGCCACCTTTGGATTTGAAATGAGTATAGAGGAAGTAGGAGGATACAGAGAAGAGTTTGCTATCAGTTGCTTCAGACAGTTGAGTCTCTGTTAGGAAAAAATGATTTTTTTTTTTTTTTAATGTGATGGAGAAGGAACCAAAGGCAACGAGCCCACAAAACTGTTCCTTCCAAGAGAAAAACAAAATGCAAAAGAGAGCCAAATTTAAGATCCGATCATTTTGAGATGCCTGGACACACTGCGTTTGAAAGACTAGAGATCATAGGAAGTATGAAATACAGACAGAGGGAGACAGTTACAGAGTTGGCCAGTTGCATAAATGAAGGACTGGGAGTCACAGTTAACTCTTGCATTAGAGAGTTGGACAGAAAATGGATGAGATTTTGCTGCTAGACATGTGCTACGCACCCGTCGTAGAGGTGGAGAAATGCATGCAGACAGTTCAGAGGAGCGGTGACCATTGAAGTAGCAATAGAAAAGAGATAAATATGCAACAGTGCAGCGAAGAGACAGAGGTTGAAGGGAGTCAGTAAGAGGAGGAGACTTAATGAGGCTAAAAGCCTGTCACTCCACCCTATTGAGAAGAGCTGTATGTGGGGAGCCTTCCCACACATGAGAGTTGTACTCCACACAGGGGCGGATAAAACCCCTGTATAGAGTCAACAATTATGCAGGGCTAAAGAAGGAACGGAGTTGGCTTAGCACACCCATCTCTTGGAAGCAGATCTTACAAGAGATGTAATATGATCTTTCCAAGATAAGTCCTGAGTAAATGAAACCCCAAGCATGTTCAAGGATGATGCAGGATTAAGTTGAATATTATTAAACATTATTGGGTATACCTGTGTAAGATTTTGTCGGGTTGATAGGTGCAAGAACCGAGTCTTTCATGCATTAAAAACAACCAGATTATTTTTACCCTAGTCAGAGATATGAGCCAAGTCAGACATTAGGTGTGCCATAGCCTCATCCCTTGTTTGTTGACGTAAATGCTGAGATGGACGTTGCGGGAATCGAATGGAAAGGTGAAGGGTGGAGTCATCAGTGTATGAGTCGATAGGGTTAGATGTACAGCTTAGAAGATCATTGATGAATAAAAGGAAGAGAGCTGGTGAAAGGACAGAGCCTTGAGGAACACCACAGTTAATAGATCTAGGAGAAGAATGATGGCCGTCTACAACAGCGGCTATACAGTAGAACGACCAGAAAGGAAGCTACAGATGAAGGCACAGACAGAAAAACAGAAACCGTAAGAGGGCAGTTTGGAAATTAAAGATTTATGCCAGACTCGATCGAAAGCCTTTGTGATGTCAAGTGCAATGGCAAAGCTTGCGCCAAAGTCCCGAAAGGAGGATGACCAGGAGTCTGAAAGGTAGGTGAGAAGATCGCCTGTGGAGCGTCCCTGACGGAACCCATACTGACGATCAGAAAGAAGGTTGTGATGGGAAAGATGCTTTAAAATTTCTCAGTTAAGAACAGACTCAAAAACGTTTGAGATACAGGATGCTACAGCAATTGGACGATAGTTAGAGGTTAGGGAATGGTCACCCTTCTTTGGGACTGGCTGAATGAGAGCAAACTACCAGCAAGAAGAAAAGGTACAAGTTGATGGGCAAAAGGGAGAGTTTATGTAGGCAGGGTGTAAGCACAGTACAGTTCTTGAGGACAACAGGAGGGACCCCATCGGGTCCGTATGCCTTGTTTGCAATGAGGCCAGTGATGGCAGAAAATTCATCAACTAAAGAATTTGTAATATCAATTATTAAGGAAGTTATAGGAGGGGAAGTGACGGA
>NW_027644888.1:0-2997 GCF_032717465.1 Coenobita brevimanus | reverse complement strand
GGATGATCAAGTAAAGTTGTTAGAAAGGTTTTTGGTCAGATGCCAGGAGTGGGAAGAATTTGAGTTAAAGAGTTCAGAGATTTTAGTATGAATGATAATATTTCTAGCAGCGCGAAAAGCAGACGAAGCACGATTCCGGGCAGAAACATAAAAGAGATGAAATTCAGGGGTGGGTTAGCTCCAGCACCTTTCCAAGGCTTTGTCCTTGTTCTGGACAGTATTATAATAAGTGAGATTAAACCAAAGTTCTTTTGCATTAGTCACAGGATGTGAGAAAGGAATGTAGGCTTCCATGCCCGAGAGACTAACCTCCGTAATACGCAAGACACACTCAGATGGTTCTTGGCCATGGAAGCAATAATTATTCCAGGGAAAATAAAAAAAAAGTACTGCCTGAGGGCCTCCCAATCAGCAGCCCCAAAGCGTCCCAACCGACGCTACTTGGGAGGCTCGTCATGCCATACTGGAGTGATTGGACAGGTTAAGGTGATAAGGTTGTGATCGGAGGAAACCAATAGAGAGAAAATTTTAACAGCGTAAGCAGAAGGATTAGTTTTAAGGAAGAGAGCGCATATATTGCAACTCTTTCTATGTCAGTCAGGGATACAAGTAGGGTGCTGTACCATCTGATCTAGGTCATAAGGACAGAAAAGATGTAGGCTTGTTCTCCAGGTAGATCAGTGAAAGGAGAGGAAAGCCAAAGGTGGTGGTGAACATTGAAATCTCCTAGAATCGAGATTTCAGAGAATGAGGAAACTGATAGAATGTGTTCCATCTAAGATGTAAGATAGTCGAAGAAATTTTCATAGTCAGGAGAACTGGGGGATAAGTAAACAGCATGGATATAATTAGTCAGAGTATGACACGAAAACCGAAGCCAGAGAGTAGAGAATTTAGAAGAATCAAGCTCAGGATCATGACAACAAGATATGTTGTTGCATACATATACACAACAGCCACCTTTGGATTTGAAATGAGTATAGAGGAAGTAGGAGGATACAGAGAAGAGTTTGCTATCAGTTGCTTCAGACAGTTGAGTCTCATAGGAAAAGATGATTTTTTTTTTTAATGTGATGGAGAAGGAACCAAAGGCAACGAGCCCACAAAACTGTTCCTTCCAAGAGAAAAACAAAATGCAAAAGAGAGCCAAATTTAAGATCCGATCATTTTGAGATGCCTGGACACACTGCGTTTGAAAGACTAGAGATCATAGGAAGTATGAAATACAGACAGAGGGAGACAGTTACAGAGTTGGCCAGTTGCATAAATGAAGGACTGGGAGTCACAGTTAACTCTTGCATTAGAGAGTTGGACAGAAAATGGATGAGATTTTGCTGCTAGACATGTGCTACGCACCCGTCGTAGAGGTGGAGAAATGCATGCAGACAGTTCAGAGGAGCGGTGACCATTGAAGTAGCAATAGAAAAGAGATAAATATGCAACAGTGCAGCGAAGAGACAGAGGTTGAAGGGAGTCAGTAAGAGGAGGAGACTTAATGAGGCTAAAAGCCTTTCACTCCACCCTATTGAGAAGAGCTGTATGTGGGGAGCCTTCCCACACATGAGAGTTGTACTCCACACAGGGGCGGATAAAACCCCTGTATAGAGTCAACAATTATGCAGGGCTAAAGAAGGAACGGAGTTGGCTTAGCACACCCATCTCTTGGAAGCAGATCTTACAAGAGATGTAATATGATCTTTCCAAGATAAGTCCTGAGTAAATGAAACCCCAAGCATGTTCAAGGATGATGCAGGATTAAGTTGAATATTATTAAACATTATTGGGTATACCTGTGTAAGATTTTGTCGGGTTGATAGGTGCAAGAACCGAGTCTTTCATGCATTAAAAACAACCAGATTATTTTTACCCTAGTCAGAGATATGAGCCAAGTCAGACATTAGGTGTGCCATAGCCTCATCCCTTGTTTGTTGACGTAAATGCTGAGATGGACGTTGCGGGAATCGAATGGAAAGGTGAAGGGTGGAGTCATCAGTGTATGAGTCGATAGGGTTAGATGTACAGCTTAGGTCATTGATGAATAAAAGGAAGAGAGCTGGTGAAAGGACAGAGCCTTGAGGAACACCACAGTTAATAGATCTAGGAGAAGAATGATGGCCGTCTACAACAGCGGCTATACAGTAGAACGACCAGAAAGGAAGCTACAGATGAAGGCACAGACAGAAGAACAGAAACCGTAAGAGGGCAGTTTGGAAATTAAAGATTTATGCCAGACTCGATCGAAAGCCTTTGTGATGTCAAGTGCAATGGCAAAGCTTGCGCCAAAGTCCCGAAAGGAGGATGACCAGGAGTCTGAAAGGTAGGTGAGAAGATCGCCTGTGGAGCGTCCCTGACGGAACCCATACTGACGATCAGAAAGAAGGTTGTGATGGGAAAGATGCTTTAAAATTTCTCAGTTAAGAACAGACTCAAAAACGTTTGAGATACAGGATGCTACAGCAATTGGACGATAGTTAGAGGTTAGGGAATGGTCACCCTTCTTTGGGACTGGCTGAATGAGAGCAAACTACCAGCAAGAAGAAAAGGTACAAGTTGATGGGCAAAAGGGAGAGTTTATGTAGGCAGGGTGTAAGCACAGAAGTACAGTTCTTGAGGACAACAGGAGGGACCCCATCGGGTCCGTATGCCTTGTTTGCAATGAGGCCAGTGATGGCAGAAAATTCATCAACTAAAGAATTTGTAATATCAATTATTAAGGAAGTTATAGGAGGGGAAGTGACGGAGGAACAGCATTAGAATCGTCTCAGGTGAAACTGGAGGAGAAAGTCTGAAGAAAGTGTTCTGCTTAATTAGTAAAAGAAATAGCTACAGAGCCATCCGAGTGGAAAAATGGAGGGAAGGATGATCAAGTAAAGTTGTTAGAAAGGTTTTTGGTCAGATGCCAGGAGTGGGAAGAATTTGAGTTAAAGATTTCAGAGATTTTAGTATGAATGATAATATTTCTAGCAGCGCGAAAAGCAGACGAAGCACGATTCCGGG